>NC_055973.1:33274865-33329865 GCF_018492685.1 Alosa sapidissima | reverse complement strand
ATAGCCCCTGTGCTGTCACAACTGCCCCTGTGCTGTCACAACTGCACTCTATTGCCCCTGTGCTGTCCCAACTACCCTCTATAGCCCCTGTGCTGTCCCAACTGCCCCTGTGCTCTCACAACTGCACTCTATTGCCCCTGTGCTGTCCCAACTGCCCTCTATAGCCCCTGTGCTGTCCCAACTGCCCCTGTGCTCTCCCAACTGCCCTCTATAGCCCCTGTGCTGTCACAACTGCCCTCTATAGCCCCTGTGGATGTGTACAGTGTAGGGGCAACAAACTGACCTCAGACAGATACATTATATACAGTATGTCTGGTAACACTTTACAGTAAGGGTATGTGGACTATCATGAATTCATGTATGAATTAACTCATGATGTATGCATTACTTCATTCCTTTATATCTTATAGATCAACAAGAATGGAGAGACTATGAACATGAGTTCATGACCTCATGCATGAACAACACATCAACTAAAGCATTAGTTACGATGGGTACTTCATGATTTATGATGTTTTAAGCATGATCATCATGATTACATGAACTTAAGTTTAATTATTCATGAGATACTCATGTCTCTGGCCCCTCAACTAAAGTGGTGAATAATGACATGTGTTTAGAGAACTGCAAAGTTGTGTTCAAATCAGAATTTGAGCAGTGATGACCACATTTTTGGCAGAAAAAAAAAAAAAATCACACACACACACACACACACACACACACACACACACACAGAGAGAGAGAGTAGCGTACCTCACTCTGCATCTCTGCCACCTGCTTGGCAAACTGCGTGTGTGTTGTGTAAGGCAGCTGGTGGAACAGACTGCAGGACTCCTCCTCTTTGGCCTTCTGCTTATATTTACTCTGCAACACAACACGCTGAGCTTTACATCTACACACACACACACACACACACTATACTGCTTTACATCTACACACACACTCTACTGTGCAGCTACACACACACTCTACTGTGCAGCTACACACACGCACACACACACCCTACTGCACATCTACACACACACACTCTACTGCACATCTACACACACACACTACTGCGCACACACTACTGCATAGATAGATAGATAGATAGATACTTTATTGATCCCCGAGGGGAAATTCAGGGGGGTCTCAGTAGCATACAGACATCACACACAACATGCACTTACAGCAGAAATGGTAAATATAAGTATAAACATATAACTAAACTCCACTGTACAATAGAGACAGTAGGAGATAAGAAAAACTAACAAAACTAAATACTAAATATACTATATAAATAAATGTAAAAAATCCAGTGTGCTTGAGGGTGATCAAGCATGAGACGCTTGTAGTGACAGGGCCTGTAGTTCTGTGTGCATGGTGAGGTGCTCAAGAGAGTGAGTGTCATGGTGAAGGTGCAAAAAGTAGTCCAACATTAGTCCAACAGTGCAACAGTGCAAGAATAAGGTCTAGAGACCAGCATAAATAATATGGACAAATAAGAGAGTAAAGTATAATGTAGACAAGGTAGTATAAAAAACTATAAAAAACTATGTCAGTGCAAGAACAGGTTGAGGTAATAGGGTTACAGCCATTCAGTATTGTAGCAGAAGCCATTGATCATGTGTGCTAATATAGCATGAAAAACAGTGTAGCAGGAAAACAGTAGTAAAAACATTAGGCTGTGGACATTAGTAAAACAGTAGTAATACAGTAGTAAAGCAGTAGTGGGCAGTCAGTACTCAAACATGGAGAGGGTGGAGAGGCAGACAGACTAAGCAGAGAAGTCTATCTCTCCTCTTCCCTTTAGTGAGGCATTGAACAGTTCAATGGCCCTGGGGACAAATGACTTCCTCAGCCTTTCAGTTGTGCATGGCAGTGAGCGAAGTCTCCAGCTGATCAAGCTCTTTTGCTTTTTAATAGTGCTGTAGAGTGGATGGCATTCATTGTCCAAGATGTTGATCAGTTTGTTCAGGGTCCTTTTGTCAGATATTGAAGTGATGCACTCCAGTTCAGCTCCCACTACAGAGCCAGCCTTCCTTACCAGCCTGTCAAGTCGCCCAGCATCCTTCTTCTATGTGCTTCCTCCCCAGCATACCACTGCATAGAAGAGGACGCTGGCCACAACAGACTGGTAGAACATCCCGAGGAGCTTACTGCAAACATTGAAGGACCGCAGCCTCCTCAGGAAGTACAGCCTGCTCTGCCTCCTCAGAAAGTACAGCCTGCTCTGCTCTGCATCTACACACACACTACTGCCCACATACTGCTTTACATCTACACACACACTCTGCATCTACGCACATGTACACACACACACATGTACACACACATAGACATCTACAGTATACACACACACACACACACACACACACACACACACACACACACAGTATACACACACACACACACACACACAGACACACACACACACACACACGCACACACACACACACACCTCACTCTGCAGCTCAGAGACTGCCTTGGCAAACTGAGTCTGGTTGGTCTCAGGGAGCTGGGAGTACAAACTGGGGTTGGTGTCCTTCCTCCCCTCTTTGTACTTGTTCTAGAGAAATACAAAAATATACTATAAATAAACAAATAAAAACACACACACACACACACACACACACACAAACAAACACATACACACACATGCAAATATACTATACACAAACAAATATAAACACACACATACAAACAAACACATACACACACATGCAAATATACTAGACACAAATATAAACACACACACACACACACCACATGCAGATATACTATACTCAAACAAATATAAACACACACACACACACACACACACACACACACACACACAAACAAACAAATAAACAAACACATACACACACATGCAAATATACTATACAATAAACAAATATAAACACACACACAGACAAACAAACACATACACACACATGAAAGTATACTATGCATAAACAAATATAAATCCACATACACACAGACATACACACACACATGCAAATATTCTATACATAAACAAATATAAACACACGTGTGTTGCGCTGTGTTGAGGTGTGTTGCGGTGTGTTGCATTGTGAAGGTTGAGGTGTGTTGCGGTGTGTTGCGGTGTGTTGCGGTGTGCTGCGATGTGTTGCGGTGTGTTGGTGTGTTGCGGTGTGTTGGTGTGTTGCGGTGTGCTGCGATGTGTTGCGGTGTGCTGCGGTGTGTTGCGGTGTGTTGCGGTGTGTTGCTGCGTTACTGTACCTCGCTGAGGAGCTGGCCGACCTCTTTGGCGTGCTGCGTCTCCAGAGTCTCAGGCAGCTGGGAGTAGAGCGAGCTGGAGATCTCCTTCTTTCCAGCCTCTTTGTACTTGGTCTAAAACACAGCACAAGAGAGGTGTAAAAAAAAGAGGTGTGTTGGTGAGAGAGAGAGAGAGAGTGTGTGTGTGTGTGTGTGTGTGCGTGTGCGTGTGCGTGTGCGTGTGCGTGTGCGTGTGCGTGTGCGTGTGTGTGTGTGCGGTGGGGCAATTCCCCCCCAGTAGAGGAAGTTGTGGAGACAGTGTAATGGTCAGAGAGAGAGAGAGAGAGAGAGAGAGAGAGAGAGAGAGAGAGAGAGAGAGAGAGAGAGAGAGAGAGAGAGAGAGAGAGAGAGAGAGAGAGAGGCAGAGAGAGAGAGGCGTAGAGAGAGAGAAGCATTGTGTGGACAAGTGAAGTGTGTGATTAGAAACTATATATACTTTAGTTCTATACTAAGATATGAAGGAATGTGGTGAGTTATCTAATGATATGAAGTGATGTGGTGAGTTATCTAATGATATGAAGTAATGTGGTGAGTTATCTAATGATATGAAGTGATATGGTGAGTTATCTAATGATATGAAGTAATGTGGTGAGTTATCTAATGATATGAAGGAATGTGGTGAGTTATCTAATGATATAAAGTGATGTGTTGAGTTATCTAATGATATGAAGTGATGTGGTGAGTTATCTAATGATATAAAGTGATGTTTTGAGTTATCTAATGATATGAAGTGATGTGGTGAGTTATCTGTGTAATGATATGAAGTGATGTGGTGAGTTATCTAATGATATGAAGGAATGTGGTGAGTTATCTAATGATATAAAGTGATGTTTTGAGTTATCTAATGATATGAAGTTATGTGGTGAGTTATCTGTGTAATGATATGAAGTGATGTGGTGAGTTATCTAATGATATGAAGGAATGTGGTGAGTTATCTAATGATATAAAGTGATGTTTTGAGTTATCTAATGATATTAAGTGATGTGGTGAGTTATCTGTGTAATGATATGAAGTGATGTGGTGAGTTATCTAATGATATGAAGAAATGTGGTGAGTTATCTAATGATATGAAGTGATGTGGTGAGTTATCTAATGATATGAAGGAATGTGGTGCGTTATTTGAGGCGATATGAAGTGATGTGGTGAGTTATCTATTGATATGAAGTGATGTGGTGAGTTATCTGTGTAATGATATGAAGTGATGTGGTGAGTTATCTAATGATATGAAATGATGTGGTGCGTTATCTGAGGCGGTGCACCTGGCTCTGAAGCTCGGAGATGGCTTTAGCGAACTGGATGTCGGTGGTGTCTGGGAGCTGGGAGTAGATGCAGTTGTTGACGCTCTTCTTGCCCTCCTCTTTGTACTTGTTCTGCAGAGAGCAGTCAGCAGGACTCGTCAACCCAATGTCATCACATAAGCAAAATAATAATAATAATAATAATAATAATAATAATAATAATAATAATAATAATAATAATACGCTTTATTTGTATGGCCCCTTTCTTACACAGCATGCAGCTCAAAGTGCTTTACATTTGGAGCATGTAACACAATAATAGAGAAGAATTAGTCATTCATCTTCGTTGCTGTGGCTGTTCATGAGGCTCTGAGAGACTGCTTCGAGTGTACTGACTGGAGTGTGTTACAGAATGGAGAGGACTTAGAGGAGGTCACACAGTGCACAACTGACTACCTGAACTTCTGCATGGACATTGTTCTTCCCACCAGAACTGTACGCTGCTTTCCCAACAACAAGCCTTGGATAACCAGCAATGTCAAGACCCTTCTCAACAGGAAAAAGATGGCGTTCAGAGAGGGGGACATGGCAGAGCTGAGGCGCGTGCAAGGGGAACTCAAATTCAAGCTGAAGGAAGCTAAGGAGGATTACAGAAAGAAGGTGGAACAGAAGCTGCAGGAAAACAACTTGAAGGAGACATGGGGCTGCATGAAGGTTATCACTGGCCTGAAGAAGAACAGCAGCTCTGTGGAGGGGGACCTGGACAGGGCGAACCAATTGAACTACTTCTACAACAGGTTTGACTGCCCTGCTCCAGCTCCAATGGCGGTGGTCTGTCCACCATCCCCCACCCCCACACCCCCTCAATACCAGCGCAACACTCACCTCCATCATCACAGGCTATCGTACCCCCACCATCACTGGATTTTGCACCCCTCCCCCACATGGCGATCACGAACAATGAGATGACAACGACCTCAGTCAACAGCCATCAGACACACAGATCCCAGATGCACCCCTCCCCCTCCCCTCCCCTTACACCCCTCACCATTACAACAGATCAAGTGACAGTCCAACTTAAGAAATTGCGTAGCAATAAAGCAGCTGTGCCTGACAGACTGTGCCCAAGGCTACTCAAGGCCTGTGCTGCTGAACTGGGGGAGCCACTGAAGCACATCTTCAATTTGAGCCTACGCCTTGGACAAGTTCCAACACTGTGGAAGACATCATGTCTCACCCCTGTCCCTAAGAAGCCACACCCTAGTGAGCTTAATGACTACAGATCTGTCGCTCTTACATCACATGTGATGAAGACAATGGAGCGATTGGTCTTAGGTATGCTCAGGCCCCAGGTACGCCATGCACTAGACCCGTTACAGTTTGCATACCAGGAGAAAGTGGGCGTGGACGATGCCATCACTTATCTTCTACACAGGACACATTCCCACCTAGACAAGGGGAAAAGTGCTGTGAGAATCATGTTCTTTGATTTCTCAAGTGCTTTTAACACCATCCAGCCCCTCAGACTGGGTGACAAGCTCTTGCAGATGGGTGTGGACGCTCACCTGGTAACCTGGATTACAGATTACCTGACTGAGCGACCACAGTTCGTCAGACTGAAGAACTGTCTCTCTGACACTGTGATCTGCAGCACCGGAGCGCCACAGGGAACTGTGCTCTCTCCAGTCCTGTTCACCCTGTTCACATCTGACTTCTGCTACAACACCGAGTCATGCCACATGCAGAAGTTTTCTGACGATACTGCAATTGTGGGGTGTATCAGGGACGAGCAGGAGGAGGAGTACAGGAGCCTGGTGGAGGACTTTGTGCAATGGTGCAAACTCAATCATCTTCAACTCAACACTTCAAAGACCAAGGAGATGGTGGTGGATTTCCGCAGGTCTAAGCCCACTCTGCTACCAGTCCACATTGATGGGGTCAATGTGGAGGTGGTTAGCACCTACAAGTATCTGGGTCTCCACCTGGACAATAAACTGGACTGGTCAGCCAACACTGATGCACTCTACAAGAAAGGGCAGAGCAGGCTGTACTTCCTGAGGAGGCTGCGGTCCTTCAATGTTTGCAGTAAGCTCCTCAGGATGTTCTACCAGTCTGTTGTTGCCAGCGTCCTCTTCTATGCAGTAGTATGCTGGGGTGGAAGCACAAGGAAGAAGGATGTGGGGCGAATTGACAGGCTGGTAAGGAAAGCTGGCTCTGTAGTGGGAGCTGAACTGGAGTGCATCACTTCACTATCTGATAAAAGGACCCTGAACAAACTGATCAACATCTTGGACAATGAGTGTCACCCACTCCACAGCACTATTGTTAAGCAGAAGAGCCTGATCAGCTGGAGACTTCGCTCACTGCCTTGCACAACTGACAGACTGAGAAAGTCATTTGTCCCCAGGGCCATTGAACTGTTCAATGCCTCACTTAAGGGAAGAGACTTTTCTGTATAGTCTGTCTGCCTCTTCACCCCCTCCATGTTTGGATACTGTCTGTCCACTAGCCACTTTTACCACTGTCTTTATGCCTCACTGTTTGCATGCTATATTAGCACATTAGCACATATGCATAACCCCCCCCTCCATGCCACAGCCGAACTGTGGCCACACTTATACATTTTCTTTAAATAGTTAAATATATAGATATATAGACTTTACTTTATTTCTGCATTGTTGCAGAAATAAACACAGAGCACCTTAGAGCACCTTACCATACCTTACTATGCACAGAGAATCACAGGCTCAGTCCCTGCCTCAGTCATTGAAAGCGCCTTTGATTGATCACCACTATGTGGATACTGTTTTTAGAATTGATTTAGATTAAGTGTTAGTTAGTATAATTTGTATTTTAGTATATTTAGCATATTCTTTGTCTTCTACTGTCCTTATTGCTCAGTTGTGTTTTATATTATATACTTTAATTACTCTTTCTGCTGTTAAAGACCTTGAATTTCCCCTGGGGATCAATAAAGTATATATCTATCTATCTATCTATCTGATCCAATCAGCAACATATCAGAAATACTTAGCAGTATATATAAATAGGCTTTGCTAACAAATGCTTAGGCCCCATTGATGTGTACTCTAAGTGGTTTGCCTTAGTATGTTCTTAGTGTGTGTTGTGATTACATAATTTTATATTCAAACGTTTAAAGAACACAACGACCAGAAGACTGGCAATCAGAGTCAAGCAGCTTAGCTCGTTGAATAGAATGAGAACTGGCGCAAATCGAGCTGAGTCTTCCTCCAGGCTTTCTATACCACACTAGAAAGGCTTGCAACTCAAAAAACATTACTGAGTGCACGGTAGAACGTCAGACATTTTATAAGTAATGAGATACGTGGTAGGGCTCCTTAACAGGCAACGCTAACATTGTGGGATTCCACTCTCAGTCCCACGTCTGACCAGCTCTCACCCTAGATCCCTGAACTTCACAAGTGGAACCGAACAGTTCCCTAGAGCCCGGAACTTCACAAGTGGAACCGAACAGTTCCCTAGAGCCCGGAACTTCACAAGTGGAACCAAACAGTTCATCGTTACTCTTACAATTCCCACATAACATGCAACCACAGGCTGCTGGAACACTTGAGAGAAGGTTCTGGAAAGCCTTACGTCACTCTGCAGGTCCGAGAGCATCGCAGCAAACTGGGTGTCCATGGTCTGGGGCAGCTGGGAGTAGAGAGATGTGGAGAGGCTGTGTTTCCCACTCGCCTTGTACTTGCTCTGGGACACAAGAGGGTTTATCAGGGTGTGTGTGTGTGTGTGTGTGTGTGTGTGTGTGTGTGTGTGTGTGTGTGTCTGTGTGTGTGTGTGTGTGCGTGTTGGTAGATAATGAACACGTCACATCCGTCTGTAATACAATGTGTGTGTATGTGTACATTTTTATGTGTCAGTATGTATGTGTGTATGTCTAGCTGTGTGTGAGTTTGTGAGCTTGCGTGTGTGTGTGTGTGTGTGTGTGTGTGTGTGTGTGTGTGTGTGTGTGTGTGTGTGTGTGTGTGTGTGTGTGTGTGTGATAAAACAGAGTGGGTTTGATTGCAGCGCGTCAGATAATTCACTCTGCAGCTCGGAGAACTATCTGACGTGTGTTTGTGTGTGTGTGTGGATGTATGTGTGTGTGTGTGGATGTATGTGTGTGTGTGTGTGTGTGTGTGTGTGTGTGTGTGTGTGTGTGTGTGTGTGTGCTGGATAACAGCGTGTCAGATACCTCACTCTGCAGCTCAGAGGCCTCTCTGACGTGTGTGTGTGTGTGTGTGTGTGTGTGTGTGTGTGTGTGTGTGTGTGTGTGTGTGTGTGTGTGTGTGTGTGTGTCACATACCTCACTCTGCAGCTCTGAGGCTTCTCTGGCGTGTTGGGTCTCTAACGTCTCTGGCAGAACAGAGTAGAGAGACGTGGACGCCTGCTTCTTCCCCTCCTCTTTATACAGCCGCTGAGAGATTCAAATAGCAGCACCTTAGTCTGAGTTAAACACACACACACACACACACACACACACACACACACACAAGCACGCGCACACACACAAGCACGCGCACACACACAAGCACGCGCACACACACACACACACACACACACACACTCTCTCTCTCACTCAAGGCATGTTATGATGGTTAATGACTATGTTCATATAAATTGAGACAATGTACACAATATATAAATCAACCTAAATCAATATAGTTAGTTCATCATACACAATAATGACCACAACAGCAAGCCTGCGCAGTCCTCAATAATGGCCACAACAGCAAGCCTGCGCAGTCCTCAATAATGGCCACAACAGCAAGCCTGCGCAGTCCTCAATAATGGCCACAACAGCAAGCCTGCGCAGTCCTCAATAATGGCCACAACAGCAAGCCTGCGCAGTCCTCAATAATGGCCACAACAGCAAGCCTGCGCAGTCCTCAATAATGGCCACAACAGCAAGCCTGCGCAGTCCTCAATAATGGCCACAACAGCAAGCCTGCGCAGTCCTCAATTCAAGGATGGTAGTCGTACACCCTCATGCACTTCACACATCCATGCAGTGAGCTTTCCATGTGATCCCACTGCAGAGCTGGAGCTTTCCATGTGATCCCCACTGCAGAGCTGGAGCTTTCCATGTGATCCCCACTGCAGAGCTGGAGCTTTCCATGTGATCCCCACTGCAGAGCTGGAGCTTTCCATGTGATCCCCACTGCAGAGCTGGAGCTTTCCATGTGATCCCCACTGCAGAGCTGGAGCTTTCCATCTGATCCCCACTGCAGAGCTGGAGCTTTCCATGTGATCCCCACTGCAGAGCTGGAGCTTTCCATGTGATCCCCACTGCAGAGCTGGAGCTTTCCATGTGATCCCCACTGCAGAGCTGGAGCTTTCCATGTGATCCCCACTGCAGAGCTCCATGTGATCCCCACTGCAGAGCTCCATGTGATCCCCACTGCAGAGCTCCATGTGATCCCCACTGCAGAGCTCCATGTGATCCCCACTGCAGAGCTCCATGTGATCCCCACTGCAGAGCTCCATGTGATCCCCACTGCAGAGCTGGTGAGTGAAGCTAGTACTTCTGCTTGATGGATAAATCCAAATAAAGGCCATCAGCGGTGAGGAGTTCTAATTGTGGCGGTCTGACTAGCCCGACTAGAGTGCTGTGTGTGTGTGTGTGTGTGTGTGTGTGTGTGTGTGTGTGTGTGTGTGTGTGTGTGTGTGTGTGTGTGTGTGTGTGTGTGTGTGTGTGTGTGTGTGTGTGTGTGTGTGAAACAGGTCTGACCAGCCCAACTAGAGTGCAGTTCCCTGAAACAGATGGCCAGGGGCTACAGATAAGGGTGCTATTCAAAGAGAGGGTGTGAGTGACGAGGAGGAGGGAGAGAGAGAGAGAGAGAGAGAGAGAGAGAGAGAGAGAGAGAGAGAGACCCAAAAAACACAGGTCTTTCAGGCTCCGTACCACAGTATGGAGTTAACGCTACACACAGTATGCTAACATTGTCTGCATAGCCCTGGATGAGGTGGTTAGTCACACGGTTAGCCGTTAGCCGTTAGCACACCGCGGGCAGGGCCCCACCTCACTCAGGGACTCGGCCACTTCTTTAGCAAACTGGATCTCGCTGGTCTGAGGCAGCAGGGCGTACAGGCAGTTGGGCAGCTCCGACTGGGTCTCTCTTTTGTACTTGACCTGGAGGGAGTACAAAGACATGTGTCCAAGAATGAGAGCGCAGACGAGGGGGAGGACTTTTTGGCGTCGCTCTGAAACTGGCGTTGGTTCCACTCTTTTTGTTGTTGTTTTAGTTTTTGGACAGAATGGAACAAGTACACATAAACAAGTAAAACATTACATTTCTCATACTTAGAATTCATGTATAGCATGACAGAGTATGATACTGTATTGTGTAGCATAACAGAGTATGATACTGTATTGTGTAGCATAACAGTATGATACTGTATTGTGTAGCATAACAGTATGATACTGTATTGTGTAGCATAACAGTATGATACTGTATTGTGTAGCATAACAGTATGATACTGTATTGGTAGCATGAAACGTGATACTGTGTTGTGTTTAACATGTCACAGGGAGGCTGTGTGGAGTCATATGCTCTCAGAGATGGAGGCTGGGTGGGCTACCTCACTCTGGAGCTCAGACTGGACACACACACACACACACACACACACACACACACACACACACACACACACACACACACACACACACACACACACACACACACACACACACACACACACACACCCAGAGATGGAGGCTGGGTGGGCTACCTCACTCTGGAGCTTAGACGGGACACACACACACACACACACACATTCCCAGAAATGGAGGCTGGGTGGGCTACCTCACTCTGGAGCTCAGACTGCTCCTTGGCAAACTGGGTCTCGGCGGTCTCAGGGAGCAGTGAGTAAAGATTGGAGGAGATCTCTCTCTTTCCGCCCTCTTTGTACTTCACCTGCAGGGAAACGGGGGGGGGGGGGGGCGCACACACTCAGAGTTAACAGACACCTCACTGTAGATGAGAGATCTAAAGTACCTCACTGTAGATGAGATCTAAAGTACCTCACTGTAGATGAGAGATCTAAAGTACCTCACTGTAGATGAGATCTAAAGTACCTCACTGTAGATGAGAGATCTGAAGTACCTCACTGTAGATATGATATCTGAAGTACCTCACTGTAGATGAGATCTGAAGTACCTCACTGTAGATGAGAGATCTAAAGTACCTCACTGTAGATGTCACAAAGCTCCTTGGCGAGCTGTGTTTGCGTTGTCTCTGGCAGCTGTGAGTAGAGGGACGAGGCCGCTTCCTTCTTACCGCCCTCCTTGTACTTTATCTGGAGACAGAAATCATGTAACGTCACGCTGGACCTATCAGGTCACTGGAGTATAATAAAAAGCTGGACTGGACTATAACTGTACTTTTCCCGTTAATTACCAAATTGCACAATGAGTTTATCTCAATTGACTGACCCTTGCGATCCAGCATGGATCATTTAGCATTAGCCCAGTTCATTAGCATTAGCTCAGTTCATTAGCATTGGGTCAGTTCATAAGTGAAGCCACAAGACAACAGGCCTGCTTTGCATCACTCCACTGTCCCCCTCCATCACCATCAGAAAGCTACAGCACATGGCACAACTGAACTGTAGGACTGGACTATGGAACTGGACTATGAGACTGGACTATGGGACTAGACTGTAGGACTAGACTTTTAGACTGGACTATGGGACTAGACTTTAAGACTGGACTATGGGACTGGACTTTAAGACTGGACTATGGGACTGGACTATGGAACTGGCCTGTGTGATGTGTGCTGGGTTTCACTGCGTTGGGCTCACCTCACTCTGAAGCTCGTAGGCCTCTTTGGCGTGTTTAGTCTCCAGTGTCTCTGGCAGCTGATGGTACAACGAGCTGGAGGCCTGCTTCTTACCCGCCTCTCTGTATTTGGTCTGACAAAGGGGTGGCAGTTATCACTACTACAGTGCAAACATCACAAGACTATCCATATATAACACAGTGAATAATTATAGTGCTGGAGCTATACGTCAACATAATATTAGAAAAAACACAGCTGCAACAGCACTGACATTGTTCAAACTGCCTTTCTGACAGCGATCTTAACCCCAGATCTGCTCCAAAACACCCTGATGCATCTCTAACAGCGATCTTAACCCCAGATCTGCTCCAAAACACCCTGATGCATCTCTAACAGCGATCTTAACCCCAGATCTGCTCCAAAACACCCTGATGTCTCTGTAACGGCGATCTTAGGCCTAGACCTCCTGATGGCCTGAACCCCAGATGGCACCCTAGACTCCAGAAGACCCCCAGATCTGCTCCAAAACACCTTATGTCTCTCTAACAGCGATCTTAACGCTCCAAAACACCCTGATGCATCTCTAGCGATCAGCAATTTTAACCCCAGACCTCAGATGGCACCCTGATGAGTCCTACAGCGATCAGCTCTCACATCTGAGTAACTCCTTTCAGCCCCAGCAGAGGATCCCACTATACCAGCGGCTTATCCCACTATACCAGCAGCTTATCCCACTATACCAGCAGAGAGAGGATCCCACTATACCAGCAGCTTATCCCACTTTACCAGCAGCTTATCCCACTTTACCAGCATCTTATCCCACTATACCAGCAGCTTATCCCACTATACCAGCAGAGGATCCCACTATACCAGCATCTTATCCCACTATACCAGCAGAGGATCCCACTATACCAGCATCTTATCCCACTATACCAGCAGAGGATCCATGTTGCGCAAAACTTACAGTTTTAGTTCTGTGATGTACACTCGAAGCACCTTTTCTAACACAATAAAAATGAAACAAATATCATAATTTCGTCTCCAAGCCTGTCCGGGTAATGATGGAATTATGATGAAATATTCCCTTTTACTGTGCCATCAGATCCCAGAGATGAAAGTGTCTGCTGGTAAACAACGGCACGCGAGGTGAAGTGTTGCATCACCCACCTGGCTCTGCATGTGGGAGACGGCTTTGACAAACTGCGTCTCTGTTGTCTCCGGGAGCTGGGAGTAGATGCTGCTGCTGACGCTCTTCTTGCTGTCCTCTTTGTACTTGTTCTGACGGAGGGAAACAGAGTCAGTCTGTTAACATGCCACGTGTGTGCTGTGGAAGTGTGTCCACATACAGTTTTAGAACATTATTTTCTCAGGTATGTGTACATATTTAAACATATTAGAACATTATTTTCTCAGGTATGTGTACATATTTAAACATATTAGAACATTATTTTCTCAGGTATGTGTACATATTTAAACATATTAGAACATTATTTTCTCAGGTATGTGTATATTTAAACCGGTATTAAAACATTATTTTCTCAGGCATGTTTATATTTAAACCGGTATTAAAACATTATTTTCTCATGTACTGTATGTGTATTTAAACATATTAAAACATTATTTTCTCAGGCATGTGTAGCTTGAGCTTCTGTAAAGTGCTGGCAGTGAGGCGGTAAATCCCCTGGCAGCCCTAAATCAGAGTTGTGGAGCGGTGCCCTAAATCAGAGTTGTGGGGCGGCGCCGGTATCGATCCGCGTGGACTGGACCCACCTGACTCTGCAGTTCTGTGAGCTCCCTGGCCAGCTGGGTTTCGGACGTGTCAGCCAGCTGGGAGTAGAGGGAAGTGGCCAGCTCCTTCTTCACACCCTCTTTGTACCGGACCTGCGCGCACACACACACACACACACACACACACACACACACACACACACACACACACACACACACACACACACACACACACACACACACACACACACACACACACACAGATGTATGTCCTGAACACTGTAGAGAACACTGATCCAAAGTGGTATCTTTTAGAAATTACATGATTAAGTAGTAAAGGGATAATGTATAGAACGCCAGTCATTATTGGGAAAATAAGTCCCGACAGGGTGAACCGGACTTGCTTCGCCCTGAGGGGACTTACGAAACTACTAACGAAAAAACAAATAGAAACAAATAGTTCGCAACACACGCTGAACTTGAATCAAACGTTCTTTAGAACACAGCTGATCAACTGTCTGCCTTCACTTTTGAATGAGATCCGTTGCCATTGACAGCGGTCATTATTTAGAGGTCCATAGACGAAAATAATGACCGATAGAACTTTGGGAAATCACATTTAAGTCAATGGAGCGTTCTACCTGCATTGTGAAGAACCGTATAATAACAAACATTGAATCAGCATACGAGCAAATAGAGATCAACCTTAAACAGAGATCAAACTTGTCTGTGTGTGTCTGTGTCTGTGTCTGTGTCTGTGTCTGTGTCTGTGTCTGTGTCTGTGTCTGTGTCTGTGTCTGTGTCTGTGTGTGTGTGTGTGTGTGTGTGTGTGTCTGTGTGTGTGTCTGTGTCTGTGTGTCTGTGTCTGTGTGTGTGTGTGTGTGTGTGTGTGTGTGTGTGTGTGTGTGTGTGTCTGTATGTGTGTGTGTGTGTGTGTGTGTAGGTGTATGGTGACATACTTACATCGCTCGCTAGCTTGGAGGCTTCTTTGGCATGCTGCGTCTCAAGCGTTTCTGGCAAGTGATGGTACAGGGATGTGGTCGCTGCCTTTTTCCCAGCCTCTTTGTATTTAGACTAGAAAGCACACACACACACACACACACACAAGCTCAAAAACGGATGTCCGTGTTCAGTGAGCTCTCCCCCTCCTGTAGTCTCATTGGTCCTTATCAGGTCTTATCAGCCATAAATAGGCCGCTCCGCCTCTGTCTCTGCTTGTTGGTGACCATAGTGGGCCGTGTCAGCTTTTGACCCAGCACAACAACACAACAAGTTGACCCAGCACAACAACACATGTTGACCCAGCTTTTGACCCAGCACAACAACACAACAAGTTGACCTAGCACAACAACACATGTTGACCCAGCTTTTGACCTGGCACAACAACACAACATGTTGACCCAGCTTTTGACCCAGCACAACAACACAACATGTGCACTTCCACTAATGACACGGAAAGGTTATTCCAGTCCAGCTCATTTGGAACAATTATGTACAAGCATATAGTACATGGCAGCATGAATTCTCGGCATGGCAGCATGAATGTAATTGCTCATCTTTGTGACTCCCTGTTTACAAGTGTCTCTTCATGAATAAACATACATGTAAGTCGCACCACTCTGCAGCTGAATATATATAAACGTGCACATCTCACTTGGCTCTGCAGCTGAATATATAAATGTGCACATCTCACCGCTCTGCAGCTGAATATATATAAATGTGCACATCTCACCGCTCTGTAGCTGAACATACAGTAATAAACGTGCACATCTCACTTGGCTCTGCAGCTGAATATATAAATGTGCACATCTCACCGCTCTGCAGCTGAATATATATAAATGTGCACATCTCACCGCTCTGTAGCTGAACATACAGTAATAAACGTGCACATCTCACTTGGCTCTGTAGCTGAATATATATAAATGTGCACATCTCACTTGGCTCTGTAGCTGAATATATAAACGTGCACATCTCATTTGGCTCTGTAGCTGAATATATATATATGTAAACGTGCACATCTCACTTGGCTCTGTAGCTGAATATATATATATAAATGTGCACATCTCACTTGGCTCTATAGCTGAATATAAATGTGCAAATCTTACTTGGCTCTGCAGCTGAATATATAAACGTGCACATCTCATTTGGCTCTGCAGCTGAATGTATATAAACTTGCACATCTCACTTGGCTCTGCAGCTGAATATATATATATATATATATATAAACGTGCACATCTACCTTGGCTCTGCAGCTGAATATGTATAAACGTGCACATCTCACTTGGCTCTGCAGCTGAATGTGTATAAACGTGCACATCTCACTTGGCTCTGCAGCTGAATGTATATAAACGTGCACATCTCACTTGGCTCTGCAGCTGAATATGTATAAACGTGCACATCTCACTTGGCTCTGCAGCTGAATATATAAACATGCACATCTCACTTGGCTCTGCAGCTGAATATGTAAAAACGTGCACATCTCACTTGGCTCTGCAGCTCGTAGGCCTCTCTGGCGTGCTGCGTCTCCAGGGTGGCAGGCAGCTGGTGGTACAGCGACACGGCCGCCTCTTCCTTCCCCTCCTGCTTGTACTTGGACTGCGGAACACAAACGTTAAAAGGCATCATCCACCGTGCAGAACACAAACTTTGTTAATGGGACACCAGGCAACGTTTTCGTGTTAATTAATTATCTTCGTAAGTTGGTATATGGTTAAATGACTCATTACGGGGCGAATGAAGGCTCTCTCGCCCGCCCCTACTGCCTGTAGGAAGAATATCCCACTTGCAAGTTCGGTGTATCCTACCAGCCGACCGAAGCAGGATCAGTTTACAGCACAGAGGCAGGCTAACGAAACGCTAGAGATTATTGCAAACGTGTGTATAATGGCAGAGCCGGCGAAGAAGCAGCGAAAACCCTTGACGGAAGACGCAAAGAAAAGGAAAAGAGCTTCAGACTGAGTGAGGGGGAGTTTCGTAGAGAAAAAGCATCAGGCTTGCCTGGTGTCCCTTTAAAAGGCATCATCCACCATGCGGAACACAAACGCTGTTAAAAGGCATCATCCACCGTGCGGAACACAAATGCTGTTAAAAGGAATCATCCACCGTGCAAAACACAAACGTTGTTAAAAGGCATCATCCACCGTGCGGAACACAAACGTTGTTAAAAGGCATCATCCACCGTGCGGGAGCCAGAGTAATTACTCCTACTGACTCCTGATGTATGGAGGTCTACGAGCACTCACAGCAGGAGACCTGTGCAGGATGTGAATATCCCAAGAAAACAGATGAAAGTCTCTAAAACCATCCTCATAACCACAACCAATCACTAGCACCACAGAGTGAGTTTAAGCATTCATTCCTGAATGGGATACTGGTTGGCCAAGTCAAGAAATGATTGAAGAGCAAGCAAAAGATCAAACACTAAGAGGAGTGTAGTGAGCTAAAGGGCCCTGTTATGGTAGTCTAAAACGCTTGTTCACTGGCCAAAACCTTATTTCAATTTAGTGGGATGTCCAGTCCACATTGGGAGTATTTTCGTTATCAAACGCCGGGCGGATGGCACAACAAGGCGTTCCTAAGTTTCTTAATCAGTCATGGGTGTGTTTTGGGCGTTACATAATTTAAACCAATGAGAATGATCTGTCATTCCCTTTAACAGCAAGCAGCACAACTTCAAACAGCGCTTCTGTATTTTGATAGTCAGCAGCACATTTGAAGGATTCTGCTTTGAATGCGAGACTGTATGGAACAGTTACTCTAGTAAAAGCTGTGTAAGCTGAGTGAAGCTAAATGATAGTTGATAATAATGAGAATGCACCAGTGCTAATGGACCAGTGGGGCAGTGCTAATGGACCAGTGGGGCAGTGCTGATGGATCAGTGGGGCAGAGCTAATGGACCAGTGGGGCAGTGCTGATGGATCAGTGGGGCAGTGCTAATGGACCAGTGGGGCAGTGCTGATGGTGTTAATGGGCCAGTGCTGATGGTGTTAATGGGCCAGTGCTGATGGTGCTGATGGTGTTAATGGGCCAGTGCTGATGGTGCTGATGGTGCTGATGGTGTTAATGGGCCAGTGGTAATGGTGCTGATGGTGCTGATGGTGTTAATGGGCCAGTGGTAATGGTGCTGATGGTGTTAATGGGCCAGTGGTAATGGTGCTGATGGTGCTGATGGTGTTAATGGGCCAGTGCTGATGGTGCTGATGGTGCTGATGGTGTTAATGGGCCAGTGGTAATGGTGCTGATGGTGTTAATGGGCCAGTGGTAATGGTGCTGATGGTGCTGATGGTGTTAATGGGCCAGTGGTAATGGTGCTGATGGTGCTGATGGTGTTAATGGGCCAGTGCTGATGGTGCTGATGGTGCTGATGGTGTTAATGGGCCAGTGCTGATGGTGCTGATGGTGTTAATGGGCCAGTGCTGATGGTGCTGATGGTGCTGATGGTGTTAATGGGCCAGTGCTGATGGTGCTGATGGTGCTGATGGTGTTAATGGGCCAGTGGTAATGGTGCTGATGGTGCTGATGGTGTTAATGGGCCAGTGGTAATGGTGCTGATGGTGTTAATGGGCCAGTGGTAATGGTGCTGATGGTGCTGATGGTGTTGTTAATGGGCCAGTGCTGATGGTGCTGATGGTGCTGATGGTGTTAATGGGCCAGTGCTGATGGTGCTGATGGTGTTAATGGGCCAGTGGTAATGGTGCTGATGGTGCTGATGGTGTTAATGGGCCAGTGGTAATGGTGCTGATGGTGTTAATGGGCCAGTGGTAATGGTGCTGATGGTGCTGATGGTGTTAATGGGCCAGTGCTGATGGTGCTGATGGTGCTGATGGTGTTAATGGGCCAGTGCTGATGGTGCTGATGGTGTTAATGGGCCAGTGCTGATGGTGCTGATGGTGCTGATGGTGTTAATGGGCCAGTGGTAATGGTGCTGATGGTGCTGATGGTGTTAATGGGCCAGTGCTGATGGTGTTAATGGGCCAGTGCTGATGGTGTTAATGGGCCAGTGCTGATGGTGCTGATGGTGCTGATGGTGTTAATGGGCCAGTGGTAATGGTGCTGATGGTGCTGATGGTGTTAATGGGCCAGTGCTGATGGTGTTAATGGGCCAGTGCTGATGGTGTTAATGGGCCAGTGCTGATGGTGTTAATGGGCCAGTGCTGATGGTGTTAATGGGCCAGTGGTAATGGTGCTGATGGTGCTGATGGTGTTAATGGGCCAGTGGTAATGGTGCTGATGGTGCTGATGGTGCTGATGGGCCAGTGGTAATGGTGCTGATGGTGCTGATGGTGTTAATGGGCCAGTGGTAATGGTGCTGATGGTGCTGATGGTGTTAATGGGCCAGTGCTGATGGTGCTGATGGTGTTAATGGGCCAGTGGTAATGGTGCTGATGGTGCTGATGGTGTTAATGGGCCAGTGGTAATGGTGCTGATGGTGCTGATGGTGTTAATGGGCCAGTGCTGATGGTGCTGATGGTGTTAATGGGCCAGTGCTGATGGTGCTGATGGTGCTGATGGTGTTAATGGGCCAGTGCTGATGGTGCTGATGGTGCTGATGGTGTTAATGGGCCAGTGCTGATGGTGCTGATGGTGCTGATGGTGTTAATGGGCCAGTGCTGATGGTGCTGATGGTGTTAATGGGCCAGTGCTGATGTACCTGATACCTGATACCTACCTCGCTCTGCATCTCTGACATCTGTTTGGCCATCTGCGTGTCAGCGGTCTCAGGTAGCTGTGAGTAGAGGCTGCTGGACGCCGCCCTCTTGCCCTCTTCCTTGTACTTGACCTGAAGCAGCAGACATATTTGACTCCATGCATTTTTAATACATTCCGAATTTGGAATGAGCCGCAGATTAATATTTAAACAGCTCCTCTGCCTGGTCAATGAAACTGATGCAATTCAGACAGAGATGCAAGACTCTAGGTGAAACAGAATCTCAAGATTTGAATCTTAATTACATGTCAATTTGAACACAAGAAAATGCCTCATTGCTCATGTACAGCACACAGTATATACAACTATTCTTGATGTGCTACATATTTATTCTGTCACCAAACTGCATGATACCATACTGCATACTACCATACTATCACCATACTGCATGATACCATACTGCATACTGCATGATACCATACTGCATACTACCATACTATCACCATACTACATACTACCATACTGCATGATACCATACTGTCACCATACTACATACTACCATACTGCATGATACCATACTGCATACTACATGATACCATACTGCATGATACCATACTGCATACTACATGATACCATACTACCATACTGTCACCATACTACATACTACCATACTGCATACTCCCATACTACCATACTGCCACCACACTGCATGATCCTCAGGTCACTCACGTGGCTCTGGGCCTCCATGATGTCCTTGGCCAGCTGGGTCTGCGGTGTCTCTGGCATGAGCACGTAGAGGCAGTGGGGCTGAGCCTTCCTCCCCTCCTGCTTGTACTTCAGCTGAACGACAGACATCACACCAGTCATGAAACAGAGAGAGAGAGAGAGAGTATGTGTGTGTGTGTGTGTGTGCGCGCGCGCGTGTGTGCGTGCATGCGTGTGTGCGTGTGTGTGCGCGTCTGTAAGAAGAGGGAGAGAATGAGAGAGAACAACATACCTCGCTTTGAAGTTCAGACGCATGTTTAGCGTGTTGTGTGTCCAGAGTCTCAGGCATTGTGGAGTACTGGGAGGCAGGCGTCTTGCTCTGACCGGCTTTTTTATATTTGGCCTGAAACAAAACAGACTCAAATTAATATCCAAAGCAACGATGAGCCAGGCTTGATCAGACTGAAGCAAAGCAAACCAATCCAAGCTCATGACAAGACCAGGCAATACTGCACCAGATCCACCGGGGCTGGAGTCAGAGCAGTAGCATGTCTGTGATGTCTGTGGCTGGTGTCAGTGCAGCAGCATGTCTGTGGCTGGGGTCAGTGCAGTAGCATGTCTGTGGCTGGGGTTTATTTAGTTAAGGAGCTTTATGAAGAGATATTCTTATTATTCTTATTATTACGCAGTAGTTTTATGAAAACATATTCTGTCATAACTGTCTGAGGTCCATGTGGTGAAACAGCAGGGGGTTAATTTTAGCTAAGTTATGCAGCTAGACATTTACCTATAAGGACATGTATGCCTAGAGACACTGGTCATCCTACAGTTTTTTACAACTGTTTACACACGTTTTCAAAACTCTGTGTCTATTTTTCAGAACTCTACACACAAAACCTACAACTGCTCACACAAAATGCAAAATGCCTCAAATCTCCAGCAAAATGACACACAACAACCAAAATGTCGCAAACACATCTTTAAACCAAACATTCGCCTCACAATACAAACACTTTTTTCATAATATGACATTTTGGATACATCATGTACACACTGTTGCTCAAAACCTAAAGCTCTTCTGTCTAAGCTTTCTATATGTATTTCCATACGAGAGTGAAAGTTACGGTATCAACAAAGTTAAAAATACACAGTAAAAATGCAAGCAATATTGAAACCAAAAATAGTGATTTTTCACAAATAATTTGCTGTTGCGAATACAGTATTTTACAGCTAACAAGAAAACAAGCAAAGCAGAATACAGTGACCACCAGATGTACATGGAGTTTTGAAAACACTGATTTTGCCTACAGTGTAAGACGGAAATGACTCCATACTATCAAATTGATTTGCTTTTTCCAAAGACAAGTGTGTGTGTGTGTGTGTGTGTGTGGGGGGGGTACAGTATGTATTCATAGGCCTATAGACCCTCTCAACTGCAGAAACAAACAATCCTAAGCATTCCTAAGGCATTTCTGGAGGCACAGAAAAAAATGTATTGAGCTAATGGTACATGGGGACAAACAAAAATAGAGTAAAAAGACAAATTTTACATAAAGTCAACTTTTTGTAGAACATTACTGTAAGTCCGATTACTGTAATTTTCCTTTCAAAGTATCTGCATTGGTTCTGAATATTTCAACCGGAAATCCTCTAGGAGCAGATTGAAAGGGTCCATACCTATATAGAGTATCTATTCATAGACCTATACTAAGGCAATGATTGGATGGTGTTTAGTAAAGTAAAGAGTGTTTACACATGTGAAGGGAGAGAGTGAAGCACTGGTGATTGAGTGTGGCATTTTGATGGGTTGTGTTTGAAAAATGAAATCAAGTTACTTCCTGTTAGATTTTTGTGTGTGGTGTTTTGCAAAATGTGTTTTAGTCAATTGAAAACTGAGTCAAACACTGAGAATTAGTGTATGATTTTGCAGATTTGGTGTGGGGTTATGATGTTTGGAAGACAGGCTGTTCAGCAGGATCAGAGGTCATTAGAAGGAAAATACCTAGGCACATACTGTATGTACTTCCTAATGTGGTAAAAGACGACACAGGAGATATTTTCTATTCTGAGTTCACACAAACAAGTGACGACATGAGAAGGAAGGGTATAAGACCCATGCACAAAATATCAGATGTAGCTGGCTTCGTGAACCTATGCTCTGGAATGTATTAAAGCCATCATCTGCAGTATTTATCTACGTTGTTTGGAATTCTTTTGAGCAGGGGTTCTCAAAGTTTTGATTGGTGAGGGCCAATTCAGGAACCCAACATTGAACTGAGGGCCGCCACTCATTGAGTGCCAAAAACGTAATATTACGTTTTTCCTTCCCATGCGTTGAGTGCCAAAAACGTAATATTAAGTTTTTAGCTTTTTTTTTTTAATTACGAAACTAGACACTCTAACACACCTTATATGTGATTTTGGGAACTCTGTGATGAATGGAAATGAAATATATGACGATCGAAAACTCATGAAAATGGAAGATCTGGACATTTTATCTGGACGTTTGATCTTAACTCGGCTTTTGATGTTTGCCGCTCTGTGCTTTTGAGTTTGTATTATTTGATTAAAATAAGCCACCACAAGTGCAGTAGCATGTCTGTGATGTCTGTGGCTGGGGTCAGTGCAGCAGCATGTCTGTGATGTCTGTGGCTGGGCTTAGTGGAGTAGCATGTCTGTGGCTGGGGTCAGGGCAGTAGCATGTCTGTGGCCAGTTCAGTAGCATGTCTGTGATGTATGTGGCTGCGGTCAGTGCAGCAGCATGTCTGTGGCTGGGGTCAGTGCAGCAGCATGTCTGTGATGTCTGTGGCTGGTCGCTCACCTCTGACACCACCTCTGACACGGCTTTAACAAACTGGGTCTCTCTGGTCTCTGGCAGCTGGGAGTAGATACTGGTGCTCATCTCCTTTTTCCCTTGTTCCTTATACTTGTTCTAAACACACACACACACACACACACACACACACACAAACAACTCACTGGACATATCGGCGTGAAGCTAGCATCATGCAATACAAATTGGCATACCTATGCTAACAATACAAATCAATCAATACAAACATTGCATACATAGTGTGTTTCATGTAGACATGTGTACACACAGATGTGTGTTTGTGTGTGTGTGTGTGTGTGTGCAGGCCGGGTCGGGCTGATATTTCCGGCCACTATCCTCGGGCCGGGCCGGGCCGGGCCGGGTCCTTGATCAAGCATTTTTTTTTTTTAAATCATTAGCCTACTTGGGCGGGGAGCTAAAGCAATGCCATAGTCAGACTCAGAAATATTATATTTATCAAAGTAGGCCTAAGTAACAAGTGTATACAACTTTATACAAGTTAGGCTCAGAGTTACAAAATGTCATTTGTAATGTCATCTGCGCAACATTACATTACATTACATTACATTACATTTGGCTGACGCTTTTTTAACCAAAGCGACTAACAACATGGTAAACACGTGTCATGCGCAACTTCTCCACTCGCACGCATCACACCGCGCCTGCTGTGCTGTATTGTGTAGCTCACGCATCCCACCGGGCCTGCTGTGCTGTATTGTGCAGCTCACGCATCACACCGGGCCTGCTGTGCTGTATTGTGTAGCTCACGCATCACACCGGGCCTGCTGTGCTGTATTGTGCAGCTCACGCATCACACCGGGCCTGCTGTGCTGTATTGTGTAGCTCACGCATCACACCGGGCCTGCTGTGCTGTATTGTGCAGCTCACGCATCACACCGGGCCTGCTGTGCTGTATTGTGTAGCTCACTGCTGTGCTGTATTGTGTAGCTCACGCATCACACCGGGCCTGCTGTGCTGTATTGTGCAGCTCACTGCTGTGCTGTATTGTGTAGCTCACTGCTGTGCTGTATCGTGTAGCTCACTGCTGTGCTGTATCGTGTAGCTCACTGCTGTGCTGTATCGTGTAGCTCACTGCTGTGCTGTATCGTGTAGCTCACTGCTGTGCTGTATCGTGTAGCTCACTGCTGTGCTGTATCGTGTAGCTCACTGCTGTGCTGTATCGTGTAGCTCACTGCTGTGCTGTATCGTGCAGCTCACTGCTGTGCTGTATCGTGCAGCTCACTGCTGTGCTGTATCGTGCAGCTCACTGCTGTGCTGTATCGTGTAGCTCACTGCTGTGCTGTATCGTGTAGCTCACTGCTGTGCTGTATTGTGTAGCTCACTGCTGTGCTGTATTGTGTAGCTCACTGCTGTGCTGTATTGTGTAGCTCACTGCTGTGCTGTATTGTGCAGCTTAAGTGCAACGTGAAGCTTGAAGATGTAAAGAAAAAAAATGAAAACAGGAGAAATAACTTCGAGCAAGTTTGGAGAAAAGTCGGAGGTATGCATTTGTCAGGTATGCTTTGTTGCGTGCATTAAGTGCGCACGATGTTCACCTATGACAGCAAAAAGACTAAGATGAACATGAAGCAGGCTTGCCATGACAGAAATAATGATAGCCAGCCTTCAATGTCCTTTTTTTTGTCACTTCTCCAAGCATAGGGCCTACACCTGAGAGCGAGGCAAGCCCTCACAGAAAAATGCGTTGAGTTTTGCTGCAGGGACATAATTTTACGTTGTAAGTGACGTTTCTTCATTCGGATTCATTTGCAATCCATTCCATTCTGAATAAACAAACATAGTTTAGCCAACATTCTTCATCCTCCGTTGCATTATTCATTAATATAATTCTAAACGGATTTCTGCAGCTCAAACAGCTCGGAATTGTAGTTGAGAACGTCATTTATAATGGCCCACATATTTAAAAACTGTCGGGTTTAAATCAGGGCTCGGGCTCATAATTACAGTTAATGTGTCGGGCCGGGTCAGGCTCGGGCACAATGTGCATGGGCTCGGGTAGGGTCGGGGTTGATTTTTTGGGCCCGATCTAAGCTCTAGTGTAAGTGTAGGTGTGTGTGTGTGTGTGTGTGTGTCTTTCTCTGTGAGGTAGGTTAATACCATGTCATGATTCGTGGGGCAGTGGGTGTACCTGGCTTTGCAGTTCTGTCATCTCTCTGGCGAAGTGGGTCTGCAGTGTCTCAGGCAGCTGTGTGTACGTGGACCCGGAGAAGTCCGCCTTCCCCCCCTTATACACCACCTGAGGGCCAGAACAGAACAGCACCTCATGTGGGCCAGATTCAGTTGTAGTTGTATGTGAATATTCCTTACACACACACACACACACACAAACACACACACACACAACCACATATCTACACAGACAACAAACACACACACACACAAACAAACACACACACACACACACGCTTGGCTCCTTATCTTAGACATAAAGGGCTACACAATTGCATGATACATATCTACAGTACACACACACACATATCTACACACACACACACACACACACACACACACACAGTGTCCCTCACCTCACTCTGGAGCTGGTAGGCCTCCTTGGCGTGCTGGGTCTGCAGTGTTTCAGGCATCTGGTGGTAGAGAGAGCTGGACGCCTGCTTCTTCCCGGCCTCTCTATACTTGGCCTGAGCAAAACATGCCAACATGAAGCTCCCTCAACATGGCATGAAATGACAATAGGCTTCCACTAACACCAATGTTATGTAATCCTGCGGTTATGGTTCATGTGAAACCCAACGGGGGAAAGACTTTATTGGTGAACAAGTGTTTTCATTTTGCAAATACAACCAGATACAAAAGTACAGAAACTATCCCTGGCCACCAGCCACCTACCCACAAACAAATGCTGCTGAACATCTGACTGACAGAAGTTTATTCACGCATACATGCATAATCATAACTAGCTTATTAAAAAGGCACTGTGTGTGTGTGTGTGTGTGTGTGTGTGTGTGTGTGTGTGTGTGTGTGTGTGTGTGTTTGTGTATGGTACCTCACTATGCATGTCAGTCATCTCCTTAGCAAACTTGGTCTCTGCTGTCTCTGGCAGGAGGGAATAGAGGTTGATGGAGTTGTCCTTCATGTCCTCTCTGTACTTCATCTGACAGGAGAAGGAAAGATGAGACCTGCGCCATCATGAGCTGTGATTACACCTGCACCATCATGTGATGTCTTACGATTACACCTGCACCATCATGTGCTATTACACCTGCACCATCATGTGCTGTCTTACGATTAGACCTGCACCATCATGTGCTGTCTTACGATTACACCTGCACCATCATGTGCTATTACACCTGCACCATCATGTGATGTCTTACGATTACACCTGCACCATCATGTGATGTCTTACGATTACACCTGCACCATCATGTGATGTCTTACGATTAGACCTGCACCATCATGTGATGTCTTACGATTAGACCTGCACCATCATGTGATTACACCTGCACCATCATGTGATGTCTTATGATTACACTTGCGCCATCATGTGATGTGATGAGACCTGCACCATCATGTGATGTCTGTGATGACGACTACGATGCATCCCAATACGGCCTTCAATAACGCTTGGCTCCTTATCTTAGACATAAAGGGCTACACAATTGCATGATACTGAAACACACTGTAATATTTCTCTTGGTAAATTTGTCTTGCAGTTATTTTTGCATGTGCATTCTCGCTGTGTATCGCAAGGCACGGAACATTTCTGAGTCTGTTTCTAAAGCTGAACTACACGCTATGGTAAAAATGACTCATTATTCACTCGAGTGAAAATAATCTCATTTTTGTTTGGGAGCCACGTTGCTTGTTTCTGCATCATTTCCTCTTCTTTTGGACTGGCATCAGTTACATTCACTGTGTGACACGAGAAGCTTTCTCTCTGGCAGAGTTGCGTGCGGAGGGTAATCGGTGTGAAATGTCTACCTCGCTGCGCTGCTCCGACTGCTGTTTGGCAAACTGGGTCTCCGCTGTCTCAGGGAGCTGAGAGTAGAGGTTGGACGAGATCTCCTTCTTGCCTCCCTCTTTGTATCTGAGCTGGAGATAAGACCGAGGGAGGAGCATGAGCGCGCTCAGAGCAATACTCGCCATATGATCATTAGCTACACACTGAGCAATTAGTCTCATGATTAGAGTACAAAGACCAGACACAGACAGAGCAAGGGAGGAAGGGAGATGGGGAGAGAGAGAAAGAGGGAGAGTGTGTGATAGAGAGAGAAAGAGAGAGAGAGAGAGAGAGAGAGGCAGATGGAAGTAGAGGTACACACAAAGGCATATGCACATCTCATTCACAGAAAAGGACAAACATTTCCAGATACATAATCAGACAGAAGATTCAAAAGGGTTCAGTTTCAGTCAGGAGCTGCACTTCACTCTGCACATGTCCACATACGTGATAAGATAGAGGATTCAAAAGATTTCCATCTGGGTTAGGACGCTCCATACCTCACTCTGAGAGTTCTATACCTCACTCTGAGAGTTCTATTTGGGTTAGGATGCTCCATACCTCACTCTGAGAGTTCTATACCTCACTCTGAGAGTTCTATTTGGGTTAGGATGCTCCATACCTCACTCTGCAGCTGGTGGGCTTCTTTGGCATGCTGGGTCTCCAAGGTCTCCGGCAGTCCGTGGTACAGCGCGCTTGAAGCCTGCTTCTTACCAGCCTCTTTGTATTTAGTCTGTAAAAAACAAAACAAAGCAAAACGACAAACAACAAACAAAGTGGATGACATCAGAAGCACGCCCCTGGCTCACAGCTGAGCGTGAAAGCCCTCCTTTTTATAGCACGCTGTGAAGTCACCAGCCATTCAGCTATTGATGCTGCACACTGCCTATGAGCTCATAGTCATGGCCATTCTCACTTGGACACACACACACATACACACACACACACACACACACACACACACACACGCACGCACGCACGCACGCACGCACGCACGCACGCACACAAACACACACACACACACACACACACACACACACACACATACACACACACACACACACACACACACACACATGTAGAGCCCTGTGTTTCCTAATATGCAAGTGCACTGCAGGTTGGTGTTTGTAGATGTAGAGTCCTGAGTTTGTTACTGATGCTGTTTGCAGTGTTCACCTGGCTCTGCATGTGGGAGACGGCTTTGACAAACTGCGTCTCTGTTGTCTCCGGGAGCTGGGAGTAGATGCTGCTGCTGACGCTCTTCTTGCTGTCCTCTTTGTACTTGTTCTGACGGAGGGAAACACAGTCGATCTGTTAACATGCCACGTGTGTGCTGTGGAAGTGTGTCCTCACAACGGAACACAATGATCTGAAGTGTGTCCTCACAACGGAACACAATGATCTGTACTTGTGGAAGTGTGTCCTCACGTGGGGTAACACTTCTACTGTTTCCATGTCTTGTTATCAAAATAAATACCAGTGCTTGTGTTTTTTTTTTCTTCGATTCAACTCACCAAAATAATCAAATTCGATTCAATATTTTGTCACCAAATTGATCAAATACAATATATAATACTCTGTCATCAAAATAACCCAATTTGATTCGCTACTCTGTCACCAAAATAATGAAATTCGATTTGTGCAGGGTTCCCACTCTACGTCAAATGTAAAATCCCTTGACTTTTCCCTGACTTTCCCCTTACTTTCCTTAATGAAAAACCCTGAATTTCCATGACCTACTATATAATGAATTATAAATTGTAAATGGGACATTGGAAGCTGCATAGCGTTTTAGAATCGTTGACTTCTTTTAGAGCAGGAAATGAATAAATGGGCATTGAAAATGCAAAGTAGGGCTAACCCCAACCACTCAAGCAAGCAGCAATGGAAAAAGATTATAACCCAATAAACACCAATGCTGCATGGAAATATATTTGTATTAATAGTCTTTGGCAAGTACATTTTAAACTGCTGTAACAAAATCCCCCGATATTCCCTGAATGTCTGGAATAGACTTCATTAAAATTCCATGATATTCCAGAAATTCCATGACCCTGCTTGTGGTTTTCCTAACCTCGCTCTGCAGGTCGGTCATCTCTCGGGCGAACTGCGTCTGTGTCGTGTCCGGCATGAGCGAGTAGAGCGAGCTGGACGTATCCTTCTTTCCCACTTCTTTGTATTTGAGCTGAAAGGTTCAAATTCTCTTCCATCAGAGATACAGTACTGCATACAGTACTCCACTTTATTCTGAATCATCTGCAGAATACACATCTGCCTGATGTCTTATAAGAGATGAGGAGGTGGGGAGGTCATCAGAGAGTATATACTAAACCTCACATGTGTGCGTATATACTGAATATAGGTGTGTACTGCATCAGAGAGTATATACTGAACCTCACATGTGTGCGTATATACTGAATATAGGTGTGTACTGCATCAGAGAGTATATACTAAACCTCACATGTGTGCGTATATACTGAATATGGGTGTGTACTGCATCAGAGAGTATATACTGAACCTCACATGTGTGCGTATATACTGAATATGGGTGTGTACTGCATCAGAGAGTGGGGATATAACCTTACATGGGTGCGTGCTGCTGTAAGGTACTCACGTCGCTCAGTAGCTTGCCAGCCTCTTTAGCGTGCTGCGTCTCCATTGTCTCTGGCAGCTGGTGGTAGAGAGAGCTGGAGGCCTCTTTCTTTCCAGCCTCTCTGTATTTGGACTGAAACAGACACACAACATCTCTTCTCCTCAGCAACAGACACACAGCATCTCTTCTCCTGAGCAACAGACACACAACATCTCTTCTCAGCAACAGACACACAGCATCTCTTCTCCTGAGCAACAGACACACAACATCTCTTCTCCTCAGCAACAGACACACAGCATCTCTTCTCCTCAACATCAAAGAGTACAAAGATTGCGTGAACTTACAAACAGGCTGCACTAGGCACGTAACTGAAGCAGTCCATTCAGGGAGGGTTTACTGTAACAATTAGCTTCCACAATAGTCAATGGAACTTGCTCCACCAGATGTGATAGTGCAATTAGCTTCCACAACAGTCAATGGAACTTGCTCCACCAGATGTGATAGTGCAATTAGCTTCCACAATAGTCAATGGAACTATTGTGATGTGGATGTGGAACTATTGTGATGTGATAGCGGCGTGTACATTTGAACAAATGAGACCAATCTATTTAGCAATAGTTGGGCACAGTTGGGCACCCCGTGTAGCCTGGCTGTAGATGTCTGTAAAAGCTAACGGGAGTCAGTTGATGGAGGAGGGCGGTACCTCACTCTGCAGTTGGGACATCTGCTTGGCGAACTGCGTCTCCGTAGTTTCAGGGAGCTGGGAGTAGATGCTGGAGGAGGAGCTCTTGCTCTTCTCTTTGTACTTCACCTGCCAGAGCAGAGCACAGTGGCATGCCTCAGTATAGCTGCTTTGATTCCAGTTCAAAACTGCTAACTTACTCAGGGCCAGATGTACTAATGCTTTTGCGCCCACTTCAGGCGTATTTGTTTCGCAATGTGCGTGTAAAATCATTGCGAGGTATGTACAAACAGGCCGCAATGATGTAAAAGCGCAAACTGCCTGTCGCGGGAGCTGAAAGTGGCTTGCATGACATGACAAACGCAAATGTACGTACATCTGGCCCTCAGTGTTTACCATACATTGACTTATTTGTGGCGGCCCACCACAATATCAACATTGACCACCACACAATGATTTTCCAGGTTGTACTAAAATTGTGCTTAAATCTGGTTAGCATCATAGCCACGCTGTGCTAATTTGTTAAAAACTGTTGCATTCAAGTTAATTCTGCAAACCAACCACCACAAATGGAATTCAGTTCTCTGGAAAACACTGTGGGCCCTATCATGACATTCTAAAGTGCATCGTCATTGAACAGTCTATTCAAATTTAGTAGGATGTCCAGTTCACATTGGGAGGGGTTTCGTTATCAAAAGTGGAGCGCATGGCGCAACAAGGTGTTCCTAGGTTTTTTAATCAGTCATATGGGTGTGTTTGGGGAGTAACATCATTTTAAACCAATGAGAATGACATCTGGCATTCCCTTTAACGGCGCAACGCGCGATATGTCCAGAGGCGGACAGAGTACACAGCTTCATTACTTGAGTAAAAGTACAGATACCCTTTGCTAAATTTTACCCAAGTACAAGTAAAAGTACAACAGTCAGACGTCTACTTAAGTAAAAGTACTGAAGTACTTGTTTTTAAAAGTACTTGAGTATCAAGAATACATTTTCTAAATATTGAATTACTACTGCCACAGTGCTTACATTTATGTACAGAAACGTCCTACATGGAGTTATGAAAAATGTTAATATTAATACCTTGGAGAATGTAATTGAAACACTTGAAGCGAACACCAGGCTTGGAATCTCACCATTCTGGGGGCAAGGCCACTTGCCCTTCAGTTGGGCATATTTGGTGGGGGGCACAAAGGCCACATGTCGGGGCACCAAGGCCAAAGTTAACTATACAGTAGTAGCATATGAAAATGATCAAAGTTGTATTTAGGCTATTCACTGCAGTAGACCTGCATCACTGTATGAAACATTAAAAAAACATGAAACATGACATATTACATAGAACTGTAAATCATCTGATCATCTAATAATTACAGATATCTAGGCTATATATAACATTTATTTTATATTTGGCCTGCTATGAAATCATGTATTGAAGAATTTAAGGCGAGACACTACTATGAAACTTCACTATCAGTAAGAATGAACAGGTATGATAAGGGATCAGATTCCAAAAATAATTCAGTGGAAATGCATGGATTCCAGTTTCTTCCAGTAGCAGCAACTGGAATCCATGCATTTCCACTGAATTATTTTTGGAATCTGATCCCTTATCATACCTGTTCATTCTTACTCATTGCTCAACTTATCGTGACTAAATTCAAGATTTAAGAATTTAGTCACGATAAGATTCAAGAAGGCTGCAAACGCTAAACTATACTGTCTGTATAAATTGTCTTGTAAGTAAACTACCAGTGCTTTTTCAAAGTTCTCAATGTCTCGTTTTAAATGTCAGGGCCCTCGGAAGTCTACCAATGAAGTGTGGAGATACATTGAGCCTCGTAAATGGGTGTAACACAGTGATTTATTTGCATGGCTAGCCCGATGCCGAAGCACCACTATTGAAAAAGCTGTTGGTAGCATCGGCTAACTAGCGCCAGATTTTGGAGTGCAGGGGACAAGCCGAGATGGGCTATGAGACATACGTTCACACTCGGTATCATGTTTCAATACACTTTAGGTCAATATCACCCCCGAATTCTCCTTTAAGGTCTGTTTATTATGATATGGTTTGTCATGTGTTAAAAGAAGGGTTCGTGAAGTATAAGAGATGAATGGGTAGGGAGATCATGGACGCAAAACCTTCAGTAGAATGTATGATTAAATTTAATTATATTATTTACTTTTCTCGCGAACCGTTCAACACAGCAATTATCGGCTAACATCGTTTAAGCTGAGAAAAAGCTCTTTCATGTGATACTTGTGATGTCTGTGTGATGATGAGTAGGCTACTTCGCAAGTAGTTCAACTGAGAAGAATGGGTGAATTTGGACGCACTTTCTTTCTTGCGCTGTCACTTTCTCCACTGCGTAAAAGACTAAATTCATTTGCACTGTGAATGCTAAGATTATTTTGATAGGCCACAGGCTAAATAAAAATCGTTATTAGTAGGACGCAAAGCAGAATATTGAAAGATGGGGGCATCTGGAGTAAAGAGTACAATATTTGCCTCTCAAATGTACTTGAGTAAAGTCATGAGTACTCCCCAAAATTGATACTCGAGTAAAGTACAGATCCCTCAAAATTGTACTCAAGTACTGTACTCAAGTAAATGTACTCCGTTACTGTCCGGCTCTGGATATGTCAAATAAATGCATCGGTATTTTGGCATTCAACGGCGCATTTGAAGGAGGCTGCTTGCGAGACCGTATGAAATAGTCATTCTTAAAGGGACACCAGGCAACGTTTTCGTGTTAATTAATCATCTTCGTAAGTCGGTATATGGTTAAATGACTCATTACGGGGCGAATGAAGGCTCTCTCGCCCGCCCCTACTGCCTGTAGGAAGAATATCCCACTTGCAAGTTCGGTGTATCCTACCCGCCGACCTTCTGTCTCACAAAGTCTCAGACATCTGAGAAGCAGGATCAGTTTACATCCTGCATCCCCAGCACAGAGGCAGGCTAACGAAATGCTAGCGATTGTTGCAAACGTGTGTATAATGGCAGAGCCAGCGAAGCCAGAGAGGGCTCGCACACGTATGGACACGTACAGACGGTAGGGGGAGCTTCGTAGAGAAAAAGCATCAGGCTTGCCTGGTATCCCTTTAAACCATGCATTACTAAAACCTAGCATAGCCTTCACGCATTTGCACTCGTCTATTATTTGAACTCATTGGCAAAGTGAAACTAACTTCACCAAGGTGTCAGTCAACGAAGACAGTTATATGCAGTTACTTTGTCGCAATGTTAAAAAAATAAACGTGCAAAATACTGAATTAAGCTTTGCGCGGGTGAATAACGAGCTTTACGCCATGCGCTGGAGCCCAAAATACAGCCCTGTTACTTATATTAAATATCTAGGAAATCAAATATCTTTCAGAACCTTTCTCTTTGTATGTCGTTCCATCTATTGTGTGTGTAAACAAGAGGTAAAGGCAAAAATGAGAGAAACAGAGAGAGAGATTGCAGTAGGCCTAGATTTACCTCACTTTGAATGTCTGAAACCTCTTTAGCAAACTGTGTGGTCATGGTCTCCGGCATCAGATGATAAATGCTTGATGTGTTGTCCTTCTTCTCCTCTTTGTACTTGATCTTTGTAAGAACAAAAAAAAATGTCATATATGGAAGACAGATTCACCACTTTGGCTGAATAATTAGCTTGTTTATAACTTTACAACTACACTTTCTGAAGTCATCAACTGAAGGTTTTAATAGAGAACTAAGATATTTTAAAACCATTAGTATCAGCTTTCTTTGGGGTCTCTTGATAGTAATTTTAAAACTGAATGTTGATCTATGTGCTTCAGGGTGTTGGGTGTATGACCCCAATCAAACCATTGCCCGGTCCTTCCTTTCTTCACAGACTATCTTGTGGTGACCCCAAAAAAGCCACTAGTTATATATGTGGTGAGTGCACAGGACTGGACATGGGATCAGTAATGCTCTTAGGGGGTTAAATAGTAGCAGTCTCTGTGTTGACATTCATTTGTCCAGCTGGATTAAAGCAAAGCCTGCCTGCAGACCCCCCATGGTGTGCCGCACCCCCCACCCCCTCTCCCTCACCCCAGGGAGCTCAGCACAGCCAGGGCACTGAGGCACCAGGCAGCCTGGGCACAGGACTCCTGGGGACACCATGGGCAAGGCTTCAACTCACAAAGGGACCAAATATTAACCACGTACTAATATCCGGATATTACGGGAAGTATTAATACAGTGTGACTCCCTCCGTTATCCCTAAGCGCTGATATTCTGCACTGTATACCCAACTGAACTATAAAGCTGCTTATCAGCTTTGCGGAACCTGCTAACCAGGAGGTCTGACTCTAGATTGTTGCTATAAAAAAGAGCTACTCCAGTATGCTGAGCTCACCTGGCAGCAGGAGGTGTGACTCTAGATTCTTGCTATAAAAAAGAGCTACTCCAGTATGCTGAGCTCACCTGGCAGCAGGAGCAGATTAGTGGAATCAGCTACTAGCAGGAAGAGAGAGACAAGTAGCCTCAGACTTCCTGAAGTTCTGACCATGCTGTTAGAGAAAAGTAACTGTGGGGAAGTTTGATATAACAGAGTTCTGACCATGCTGTTAGAGGAAAGTATCTGTGGGGAAGTTTGATATAACAGTTAAGTGTGCCACACCTGGGCCAAATCTGCCTAAGAATTAGCTGCTACCTGGGCTAGCATGCATTAGCGATACTGTATATTAGGCCCATCAGATCAGGGAATATACAAGACATCTTTCCAGTGTGGGCTAAAGCTTGGGCCTGTGACATGATCTCACTCTGCTGGTGGCTGGGAGAATCAGTTGCTATCATAGCTAGAATTAGAACTAGTGTTTGCACTAGCTAGCATGCATTAGCAATGGAATAAGAACTAGTGATAGAACCATTAGAATATAAATGCATCTTTGCATTCCAGACTGTTGCCTGTGACTGTAGCTTTACCTCACTGAGTAGCTCGGAGACCTGTTTGGCATGCAAGGTTTCCAGCGTTTCAGGAAGAAGGGAATACAGGCAGCTGTTCACACCCTTCTTGCCTGCCTCTTTGTACTTTCTCTGAAACCGATAGCAACAGGAAAAACACAACGTTCCAGGAAATGTACAACAGCTTAACGGTTAGGGTCATATATATATATATATATATATATATATCTACAGTTAGGGTCATAGATATATATATATCTACAGTTAGGGTGGTCAAAGTGCGTGTCAGATAATTCAGAATCATGGAAACCTTTGGGAATCTAGTCAAAGAACCATTTGCATATGGCTAAACAAATGCCATCAAGGCTTCAGTCATAGAGTTAAAGGTAGATTCCCAAATGTTTATATTTTCGACATACTTAGGACATTTAACAATCAGTACATTTGTCTGATTAAAATGTTCCATATGTGACTGTATTATACAGTATATATATATATACACTGTATAATAGTCACATATGGAACATTTTAATATATGCATCTGTGATTATATATATATATATATATATACATGGATTTTCCAGAATCACAATGTTTTAGTTCATTTGAAATCATATGAAGTGATTGGTTATTATAAGTACACTGTGGGCGTACCTCATTGGTCAGTTCAGCGATGGCTTTAGCGAACTGGATGTCTGTGGTGTCGGCTAGCTGTGAGTAGACACTGTTGGAGATGCTCTTTTTACCACTCTCTTTGTACTTGTTCTGAGAGGGGTGGACAGAGAGAGTGTGTTATACACTGACCACACAGTCAGCCATCTTTACTGGAATGACACACCATGCACACCACACACACCACACACACACCATACACAATCCCCCTCCGAAAAGTGTGTGGGATATATATATGGTAAAGAACTACTGCAAAAATAGCAATAGGATGCTGATTAAGAGCTCTGCATATGCATGTGTGTGTGAGTGATAAAGAGCTCTGCATATGCATGTGTGTGTGTGTGTGTGTGTGTGTGTGTGATAAAGAGCTCTGCATATGCATGTGTGTGTGTGTGTGTGTGTGTGTGTGTGTGTGTGTGTGATAAAGAGCTCTGCATATGCATGTGTGTGTGTGCGTATGTGATAAAGAGCTCTGCATATGCATAGTGTGTGTGTGTTCTCAGTAATCTGAGGCAGCAGGGGCCTAGTCTGAATGTGTCACACTGTGGTGGAGGTGTGTGTGTGTCATAGCTGTCAACACTGAGCATTGAAAATAAGGGAGATTTCCCGGGTTTCTCACGCAGAATACGGGAAAATGTCAACATTCGTCCCCCAATGTTGGAAGGGTTGCAGAATTAGTCCGTTTCGCAATTGCAAGCTTGTGCATTGGTCAGCTAATAATGTAGCCAACAAAGTACTTTATTTACACCTAACAACAGCCTATAATAATTTGGTCAACTATACAGCCCTAACAAGGCTAAAGTTCTGTAATCGATGTCCTGTGTGCTGTCATTCTCTCTTCCAAGTAGGCCTAGCCTAGTGCGGTAGGGCAAGGGGGTAGCAACAGGACAATAGCACAGAGACAGGGCCGATCGTCAAGCTAATGTTATGAGATTGTTAAAATACGGGATATTTTACGGGAAAATATTAAAACGGGAAGACAGCGGGAAAAAAGTTAAAATACGTGAGAAACCCGGAAAAAACGGGAGGGTTGACCGCTATGGTGTGTGTGAGTGTGTGATCAACATGACAGGTGTGTATGTGTGTGTATGTTTGTGTGTGTGAGTAAATGACCTGGATTGACCAGGTCATAGGGCACCACTGGTCAGTCACTGGATTGACCAGGTCAAAGGGCACCACTGGTCAGTCACTGGATGGCATCTGGCATGGCCTCACCTCACTCAGCATCTCGGTCATCTCCCGAGCGAACTGGATCTCGGCCGTGTCGGCCAGCTGGGAGTACAGGGAGGAGCACGTGCCTCTCCGGCCCTCTTTGTACTTGACCTGCGAGGGGAGAGGTGCTGTTAGTTAACTGTGTGTGCGTGTGCGTGTGTGAGTGTGCGTGTGCGTGTGCGTGTGTGAGCCTGTGTAGTATCTCTTTGTGTGATAGTCATGTCCTGTTTAATGTGTGATAGTAATGTCCTGTTTATAGTAATGTCCTGTTTAATGTGCGATAGTCATGTCCTGTTTAATGTGTGATAGTAATGTCCTGTTTAATGTGTGATAGTAATGTCCTGTGTAATGTGTGATAGTCATGCCCTGTGTGTGTGATAGTCATGTGCTGTTTAATGTGTGATAGTAATATCCTGTTTATAGTCATGTCCTGTGTAATGTGTGATAGTAATGTCCTGTTTATAGTAATGTCCTGTTTAATGTGTGATAGTAATGTCCTGTTTAATGTGTGATAGTAATGTCCTGTTTATAGTAATGTCCTGTTTAATGTATGATAGTAATGTCCTGTGTAATGTGTGATAGTCATGTCCTGTTTAATGTATGATAGTAATGTCCTGTTTATAGTAATGTCCTGTTTAATGTGTGATAGTCATGTCCTGTTTAATGTATGATAGTAATGTCCTGTTTAATGTATGATAGTAATGTCCTGTTTATAGTCATGTGCTGTTTAATGTGTGATAGTAATGTCCTGTGTAATGTGTGATAGTAATGTCCTGTTTATAGTAATGTCCTGTTTAATGTGTGATAGTAATGTCCTGTTTAATGTGTGATAGTCATGTCCTATGTAATGTGTGATAGGTATGTCCTGTTTAATGTATGATAGTCATGTCCTGTTTAATGTGTGATAGTAATGTCCTGTGTAATGTGTGATAGTCATGTCCTATGTAATGTGTGATAGGTATGTCCTGTTTAATGTGTGATAGTAATGTCCTCTTTATAGTAATGTCCTGTATAATGTATGATAGTAATGTCCTGTTTAATGTGTGATAGTCATGTCCTATGTAATGTGTGATAGGTATGTCCTGTTTAATGTGTGATAGTAATGTCCTCTTTATAGTAATGTCCTGTATAATGTATGATAGTAATGTCCTGTTTAATGTGTGATAGTCATGTCCTGTTTAATGTGTGATAGTAGTAATGTCCTGTTTAATGTATGATAGTAATGTCCTGTTTAATGTATGATAGTAATGTCCTGTTTATAGTCATGTGCTGTTTAATGTGTGATAGTAATGTCCTGTGTAATGTGTGATAGTAATGTCCTGTTTATAGTAATGTCCTGTTTAATGTGTGATAGTAATGTCCTGTTTAATGTGTGATAGTCATGTCCTATGTAATGTGTGATAGGTATGTCCTGTTTAATGTATGATAGTCATGTCCTGTTTAATGTGTGATAGTAATGTCCTGTGTAATGTGTGATAGTAATGTCCTGTTTAATGTGTGATAGTAATGTCCTGTTTATAGTAATGTCCTGTTTAATGTGTGATAGTAATGTCCTCTTTATAGTAATGTCCTGTATAATGTATGATAGTAATGTCCTGTTTAATGTGTGATAGTCATGTCCTATGTAATGTGTGATAGGTATGTCCTGTTTAATGTGTGATAGTAATGTCCTCTTTATAGTAATGTCCTGTATAATGTATGATAGTAATGTCCTGTTTAATGTGTGATAGTCATGTCCTGTTTAATGTGTGATAGTAGTAATGTCCTGTTTAATGTGTGATAGTAATGTCCTGTTTAATGTGTGATAGTAATGTCCTGTGTAATGTGTGATAGTCATGTGTTGTGCTTGGCGTCTGCCTGTGTTAGTGAATGTACCTCGCTCAGTAGCTGGGACACCTCTTTGGCGTGCTGGATCTCATTGGTTTCTGGCATGTGGGCATATAGAGACGTGCTGGCTTCTTTCTTGCCAGCCTCTTTGTACTTCGTCTGGAAGACAACCAACATAATTTCAGCATCATCAGCACTGCATCATTTAAAGGATGAGACTGTTTCAAATGTAAGAAACCTGTATGTCCACCATCACCTGCTCAATGAAATAGCATGAGAGAGCATGCCAGGGTCACAAACACACAACACAACAGGACTGCACTACACCTTCAGTTACAAGCTTCTTCAGCATTAAACATTACACCTTCAGATACAAGCTTCTCTTACATTAAGAATATCTGTTTCTGAACAGTTCCACTGGTTCCGACTGTCAGATCGTCACACAGATTCACACATATCTGGATCTCATGGATGTGTGTTTGTGTGTGTGTGTGTGTGCTGGATAACAGCATGTCAGATACCTCACTCTGCAGCTCAGAGACCTCTCTGACGTGTTGCGTGTGTGTGTGTGTCACATACCTCACTCTGCAGCTCAGAGGCTTCTCTGGCGTGTTGGGTCTCTAACGTCTCTGGCAGAACAGAGTAGAGAGACGTGGACGCCTCCTTCTTCCCCTCCTCTCGGTACTTGTTCTGGAGGCAGGAGGTGGTAAGACTTGGCTTATAATATATGATATTAGAATGGGCTAATAGGATTGTGAATACATGGCTTATAATATATGATATTAGAATGGGCTAATAGGATTGTGAATACATGGCTTATAATATATGATATTAGAATGGGCTAATAGGATTGTGAATACATGGATTATAATATATGATATTAGAATGGGCTAATAGGATTGTGAATACATGGATTATAATATATGATATTAGAATGGGCTAATAGGATTGTGAATACATGGCTTATAATATATGATATTAGAATGGGCTAATAGGATTGTGAATACATGGATTATAATATATGATATTAGAATGGGCTAATAGGATTGTGAATACATGGATTATAATATATAATAGAATGGGCTAATAGGATTGTGAATACATGGCTTATAATATATGATATTAGAATGGGCTAATAGGATTGTGAATACATGGATTATAATATATGATATTAGAATGGGCTAATAGGATTGTGAATACATGGATTATAATATATGATATTAGAATGGGCTAATAGGATTGTGAATACATGGATTATAATATATAATAGAATGGGCTAATAGGATTGTGAATACATGGCTTATAATATATGATATTAGAATGGGCTAATAGGATTGTGAATACATGGCTTATAATATATAATATTAGAATGGGCTAATAGGATTGTGAATACATGGCTTATAATATAAGTATAAGTATATATACTCTTTTGATCCCGTGAGGGAAATTTGGTCTCTGCATTTATCCCAATCCGTGAATTAGTGAAACACACTCAGCACACATTGAACACACAGTGAGGTGAAGCACACACTAAATCCCGGCGCAGTGAGCTGCCTGCAACAACAGCGGCCACGGCTGCCCCAAAATATATGATATTATAATATATGATAATATAATGGGCTAATAGCATTATGAATACATGGCTTATAATATATGATATTACAATGGGCTAATAGCATATAGCATTATGAATACATGACGCACACAGCTACACATGTTTACCACTGCTACTTTTGATCAGCTAATTAATTTGCAAAGCCAAATTCAGGCACTTCTTGTTACATTAATAACAACATGACCGATTTTCTTCATATTTCCCTTTTAAAATAACTATGTATTAGGGTTGTGTAATGGTATGGCCTTTGATATTGATTAACAACAACAAAAACATCAACAAAAACATAAACATACTGACATTGTCATTATATACAACAACAAATACAGCTCATATATTGTGTGTGTGTGTGTGTGTGTGTGTACGTCATCATAGAAATATGATGTTTGTGTGAGATGCGTCCTGATGCTGTTTGATCATCAGGCAGATGCAGTGTGTGTGTGTGTACAGATAAAGTGTGTGTGTTTCTGATAAAAAGCTGTTGGTATTTGAGCTCAACAGACAGTCAGATTACAAATGTGTAGGTTTCCCATTAACACAGTCAGATTACAAACGTGTTGGTTGCCCACACACAAACACACACTGAATATATGACCATTAGCTGAATTAGACAGTCTTGGTATTGTATTGTACAGAATCCCAGAGACACAAATGTGTTTAATGGAAGACTCTACTGGTCCAGGACTCATCTTAGACACGTGTGTGTTGTAGGTGGGAGTGTGTGTTGTAGGTGGGAGTGTGTGTTGTAGGTGGGAGTGTGTGTTGTAGGTGGGAGTGTGTGTTGTAGGTGGGAGTGTGTGTTGTCTTACGTCACTCTGCAGGTGGGAGTGTGTGTTGTAGGTGGGAGTGTGTGTTGTAGGTGGGAGTGTGTGTTGTAGGTGGGAGTGTGTGTTGTCTTACGTCACTCTGCAGGTGGGAGTGTGTGTTGTAGGTGGGAGTGTGTGTTGTAGGTGGGAGTGTGTGTTGTCTTATGTCACTCTGCAGGTGGGAGTGTGTGTTGTAGGTGGGAGTGTGTGTTGTCTTATGTCACTCTGCAGGTGGGAGTGTGTGTTGTCTTACGTCACTCTGCAGGTGGGAGTGTGTGTTGTCTTATGTCACTCTGCAGTTGGGAGTGTGTGTTGTAGGTGGGAGTGTGTGTTGTAGGTGGGAGTGTGTGTTGTAGGTGGGAGTGTGTGTTGTCTTACGTCACTCTGCAGTTGGGAGTGTGTGTTGTAGGTGGGAGTGTGTGTTGTAGGTGGGAGTGTGTGTTGTAGGTGGGAGTGTGTGTTGTCTTATGTCACTCTGCAGGTGGGAGTGTGTGTTGTAGGTGGGAGTGTGTGTTGTAGGTGGGAGTGTGTGTTGTAGGTGGGAGTGTGTGTTGTAGGTGGGAGTGTGTGTTGTAGGTGGGAGTGTGTGTTGTAGGTGGGAGTGTGTGTTGTCTTACGTCACTCTGCAGTTGGGAGTGTGTGTTGTAGGTGGGAGTGTGTGTTGTAGGTGGGAGTGTGTGTTGTAGGTGGGAGTGTGTGTTGTAGGTGGGAGTGTGTGTTGTAGGTGGGAGTGTGTGTTGTAGGTGGGAGTGTGTGTTGTCTTACGTCACTCTGCAGGTGGGAGTGTGTGTTGTAGGTGGGAGTGTGTGTTGTAGGTGGGAGTGTGTGTTGTCTTACGTCACTCTGCAGGTGGGAGTGTGTGTTGTAGGTGGGAGTGTGTGTTGTAGGTGGGAGTGTGTGTTGTCTTATGTCACTCTGCAGTTGGGAGTGTGTGTTGTAGGTGGGAGTGTGTGTTGTAGGTGGGAGTGTGTGTTGTCTTACGTCACTCTGCAGTTGGGAGTGTGTGTTGTCTTACGTCACTCTGCAGTTGGGAGTGTGTGTTGTAGGTGGGAGTGTGTGTTGTAGGTGGGAGTGTGTGTTGTAGGTGGGAGTGTGTGTTGTCTTACGTCACTCTGCAGTTGGGAGTGTGTGTTGTAGGTGGGAGTGTGTGTTGTCTTACGTCACTCTGCAGTTGGGAGTGTGTGTTGTAGGTGGGAGTGTGTGTTGTAGGTGGGAGTGTGTGTTGTCTTATGTCACTCTGCAGTTGGGAGTGTGTGTTGTAGGTGGGAGTGTGTGTTGTAGGTGGGAGTGTGTGTTGTAGGTGGGAGTGTGTGTTGTAGGTGGGAGTGTGTGTTGTAGGTGGGAGTGTGTGTTGTCTTACGTCACTCTGCAGGTGGGAGTGTGTGTTGTAGGTGGGAGTGTGTGTTGTAGGTGGGAGTGTGTGTTGTAGGTGGGAGTGTGTGTTGTAGGTGGGAGTGTGTGTTGTCTTACGTCACTCTGCAGTTGGGAGTGCTCCTTGGCCAGCTGCGTCTCGGTGGTCTCTGGCAGCAGTGCGTAGAGGGAGCTGGTGATCTCACTCTTCCCCACCTCACGGTACTTAATCTACAGAGACAACGGCACACAATGAGCCCTGCCTCTGCTGTGTGTGTGTGTGTGTGTCACATCCGTTTCCACCACCACTTTTGTCATGTGTGTGTGTGTGTGTGTGTGTGTGTCACACACTGCGTTCACCACTCAGAAATCTCCCTAAGCTACACATGCGGGAATCTAACCTGGAGCGGCCCAGAACGATTCCTGAAGATTACGAAAGACGGCAATGACGGATTAGTCACAGTGAGACAGTGTGTGTGTGGAACGCTTTCATTTTGTCTTCACTAATTAGACACCAGTAGTCTCCGGGGCATGATGTGATTCATAACTTCTGTTTCAACTTCATAACTTTATATACACCACTGAGAACACTCATGTTCTACACAACACTCATGTTCTACACAACGCTCATGTTCTACACACAACGCTCATGTTCTACACAATGCTCATGTTCTACCACACAGTGCTCATGTTCTACACACAACTCAAGCTGAAATCTTTTCATAATCTGTGTTTGAACAAGCCCACATGGTCGTGACTAACTGCCAGGGCATAAAACAAGGCAAATGTATATATAAAATGCCTTATCTCGTGTATCTCCCTGTGTGTGTGTGTGTGTGTGATGTATAAAATGCCTTAACTTACAACAAATGTTCAAATCCGTTATATCCATATAATTATGTCATTTCAACCTGGTACACATCTGAATTCTAGTACTGCCAGAGAACTTTTTTGTCAGAGTTTTGAAAACCTGAGAAACTGTAACCTGTGTGTGTGTTTAGTGACATGTCTCTGGACGTGTGTATCTCCCTGTGTGTGTGTGTGTGTGTGTGTGTGTGTGTGTGTGTGTGTGTGCGTGTGTGTGTGTGTGTACCTCGCTGCGCAGCTGCTCGGCCTCCCTGGCGTGCTGGGTCTGCATGGTGTCCGGCATCACGTGGTAGAGAGAGACGGTTGCGTCCTTCATGCCCTCCTCCTTATACTTACTCTGACACAGTAAAGAGCAACAGCCCTCTTCAGCACCAGGACAAACAACAACTACTCGCATTTATTGATTACTTGATTGATTGATTGATTGATTGATTGGATAAAAGTGTCAGCTAAATAAATCAATAATCAAAGTGACTTTCAGAGACCAAGTGCAAACATGGCCACTGCTTATTGTCTTTATTACAGTAAGGGGATCCGACTCTCTCTTAAGTAGGAAAGCCATGGCAGGACGTTAGTAGGGTCAACAGAAACAGAAAGCCATGGCAGGACATTCCCAAGAGCCTAACAGGTCAAACTAAAGCCCATCATGTAACTGGGATCCTGATCATCCACATTACCCTGGAGAGCACACACACACACACACACACACACATGCGTGCACACACACACGCACACATACACACACATGCGCACACACTGATCATCCACATTACCCTGGAGAGCACACACACACACACACACACACACACACACACACACATGCGTGCACACACACACAAACACACATGCTTGCGCACACACACGCACACATACACACACACACACATGCGTGCACACACACACAAACACACATGCTTGCGCACACACACAAACACACATGCTTGCGCACACACACGCACACACTGATCATCCACATTAACCTCCTACTGCTCCAACACTGACAAGTGCACTGAGCTGTGGCATGGCCTCGCCATGTGTGTGTGTGTGTGTGTGTGTGTTCGCGTGTATGTGTGCTTGCGTGTGTGTTTGGGTTCATGTGTTTGTGTGTGTTTTCATGTGTGTGTATGTGCGTGTGTGTGTGTGTATGTGTCTGTGTGTGTTTGTGTTTATGTGTGTGCGTGCGTGTGAGTGTGTGTTTGTGTGAGATGGCCTCGTCATGTTTTTTTTTTACTCAGACAAAGAAAGGTTTGGAAAGGGGGATGGGTTCATCTGACAACTTCTGTGTGACGCTTTAGAGATAGGAGACAGGCCTACTTTGTGTGTGTGTGTGTGTCTGTATGTCAGTGTGTGTTTGTGTGTGAATGCAGCGTATATGCAGCGTGTATTATCTAGTGTTGACAACACAGGAATGTGGTGTGTGTGTGTGTGTGTGTGTGTGTGTGTGTGTGTGTGTGTGTGTGTGTATGCCAGAGTGTGAATGTGGTATGGGCGTGAAGAACCTTTGGGACCCTTGACAATTAGTAGACCTTATTCCTCTCTAAACATCGCTGGAGTCTGGTAACGCAAACGACAGCTGACAGACCGCTCATCTGGAATAACCCAGGCCAGTGCTAAGGCATGTGTGTGTGTGTGTGTGTGTGTGTGTGTGTGTGTGTTTTAACCCAGGCCAGTGCTAAGGCATGCGTGTCAGGGACAGGGTCCTGACAAGCCTGAGGCTTCCAAGAGGACCCTAGACCATTGAACAGGACACTAGGCCATTGTCACTAACTACCTGGTGATGACATGACAGCCTGTCAGTCAGGGTTGATTGAATGTGAGTACATTGACGTATGCTGAGGTAAGGTAAAGTTGTTTTGTTGCACAATATTAATATAGGTGAAAGGCATCAATTTGGCATGTACAGTAAGTGATGTCACTGTGACATCACTGTCTTTTTCTCAGGCTGGGCTGATTGACCAGGAGAGCCACAGTACTAAAGCACATTCTTGGGTTGCCCAACAAGTTTTCCAATGATGCTGTCAGACACACACTCACCTCAGACACACACACACACACACACACACACACACACACACACACACACACACACACACACACACACACCTCAGACACAGACACACACACACACACTCACCCTAGACACACACACACACACACACACTCACCTCAGACACACACACACACACGCACACACCTCAGACACACACACACACACACACACACACACACACACACGCACTCACCTCAAACTCACACACACGCACTCACCACAGACACACACACACACACACACACACACACACACACACACACACCTCAGACACAGACACACACACACACACTCACCCTAGACACACACACACACACACACACTCACCTCAGACACACACACACACACGCACACACACACACACACACACACACACACACACACACACACACACGCACTCACCTCAAACTCACACACACGCACTCACCACAGACACACACACACACACACTCACCTCAGACACGAGAGTGCCCATGTGCTTGGCATGCTGGATCACAGGCGTGTCGGGACCAACCCTGCACTGCCACTTGGTCTTTTCATACTCCTCCTTATACTTGACCTACACACACACACAGACACACACAGACAGAGAAGGTCTCACAGCATAGGCACCCTCACAAATGGGCATGTTTGCTCTAGATAGAGAGATATGGATGCAGTCAGCTGTGTGATGGCCGAGCTTTTTACTTTTCTCAGACAAGAAAAGCGCTCAAGAGGAGAATAGTTTTGCACCAGAAAAAGTAAAACTTTTGCACCAGGTAAAGCCTCTACCCTGAAGTGAGTTAGCTGCCAATGAAGTTGCAAAAGGCCAGTCTGGTGGCAGAGCGGCCGGGGAGGAGGGGCCACTCATATTTACTTTTAGCTCAAGATAAGAGTTTAGCTGTCTAGTTAAAGTGTGATTAAGCACAGTTTGACGCTTACCTGGACACCACATGTCTACATATGAACTGAGTGCTTCAAAACTGTTTCATTAGGAAACAGACTCAAAGCGACGTCAGTAGTACACTGAGCTGCAAGTGCCACTTCTATCAACCAAAGGCCACGATCACTTTACGATGGCAGTCTGATGCCTCTGTCCAGACGGCACATGATTGTGTATTGATGAACCTCTGGACCAACAAAGCCAGTCCAGCAAAGATAAAGAATATCTGGACCAACAAAACCAGTCCAGCAAATATAAAGAATATCTGGACCAACAAAACCAGTCCAGCAAATATAAAGCCAGTTGTGCCGCAGCCATGACAGGTCTGACCGGAGCCGTATATAGAGTCTCTGGATTGGGCTTATTCCCTCAGCCTCAACACAGTAGTGAAAACATCCAATAATAAAGGGTTCAAAAGAGCTTTTGTCGCAAATATCACATATTGATCAAAAATATTTACTCTGAACATACGTGCCAAAACCCACTAATGTAGATGACTAATGTATCCCCTATGACTAATGTCCCCCTATGACTAATGTACCCCCCATGACTAATGTACCCTCTATGACTAATGTCCCCCTATGACTAATGTCCCCCCTATGTACCCTCTATGACTAATGTCCCCCCCTATGATTAATGTACCCTCTATGACTAATGTCCCCCCTATGATTAATGTACCCTCTATGACTAATGTCCCCCTATGACTAATGTCCCCCTATGTACCCTCTATGACTAATGTCCCCCCCATGTATCCCCTATGACTAATGTCCCCCTATGTACCCTCTATGACTAATGTCCCCCCTATGTACGTACCCTCTATGACTAATGTATCCCATATGACTAATGTATTATGACTTTGAATATGAGCACTGCAACAGCGAGCTTTCTTCACATGGCAACTAGAGGTCATACCAACATTCTCTACCCGGCTGCCTCTTGGTTTGAGGCGAACCCAATTGAGCATCTGATTTGGTTATTACAGGAAATGAAAGCAACATGGTCTTATCCCTAATACACAGTTAATTAAAGTGAATTAAAGTATCCGCAGTGCATTTAATATGCACACAAACACAGAGAAGAGCATTAAAACACTAAGACTCATAATCACTCAGTCTCATAATTTAACTGTCTTTTGTAAATAGGGCAAATTGAATACACAGAATAAAGTCTAACTGATGCCCACTGGACTAGATATGGAGATCCTTCCATGCAGAGTAACAGAGATTAGCTTCCTATTCTCTCTTTAGCTTCTCGTGCAGCTGGAGATTAAACACCCCCTTCCCCAGTCCTCAGAACCCTCAGAAGACGTCTCTAACTCTCAGTCCACCAATCCAGCTCAATTAGTCATGCTGGCAAAACACAGCAAGCTCATCGCTAGTTTTCTATTTCTAAACCTATTAAAGGATTTCTCTCCCCTCCCCTGAAAATCCAACACAGGTGGCGCCAGCTCATTAACCACCACCACCACCACCACCACAACCTTACAGTAACCAGCGGCATCGACACCAGCAAACCCGGCCGTCTGGGCAAAGCTGCTGAATCGCGTGTCATCTGCAGCTTAGGAGCGGCGGGCGCCAAACTCACATCACTCAGGATCACGCTGCACCTCCTGGCGTGTGCTAGGGTGGGGTCATCGTACAGGGGCTTCGGAGGGGCCTGAGGAGGAAGAAAAGGTGGCCAGCGTTACCCTGAAGGCCCAGAGCCACGACGACAGAGGGCCAAGGTCATAAGGAGGTCAACTGAGACAGAACACACAACACATGGTAGCTCACCTCAGCCTCCTCCTTCACAATACTCTTTGCCCTCGTACGCACTCGGACCTCTGTCTCCTCAGCAGTTACTCCAGAACTCTTTTCCGTCGTACGCACTCGGACCTCTGTCTCCTCAGCAGTTACTCCAGAACTCTTTTCCGTCGTACGCACTCGGACCTCTGTCTCCTCAGCAGTTACTCCAGAACTCTTTTCCGTCGTACGCACTCGGAGCTCCGTCTCCTCAGCAGTTACTCCAGAACTCTTTTCCGTCGTACGCACTCGGACCTCCGTCTCCTCAGCAGTTACTCCAGAAGTCTTTTCCGTCGTACGCACTCGGAGCTCCGTCTCCTCAGCAGTTACTCCACAACTTTCCATGTCGATGTCCATGCTGAGCAAAATGCAGAGTGGCCGCTTTTAACCGCACAGTCCTGGGCTGGATTGCTGTACCCAAGTGAGAGCCTGAGCCTCGTTCCTGTGTGCTACGACTGACCACTTGTCCTGTACGACTCCCGCTCACTCACTCCTTATCAAGTCCAAGCTCCCGATTTAGACCCCTACTTGGGTCTTTATCGCCCCGATGCTATGCCAGTGAGGCAGCGTGCTGGACGCTAGCGTGGGGTCAGGAGCGCTGGCGCACACAGGAAGGAATGTCTGCTGTCCCGTCCTGCTCTCTGCGGAATGCCCTTTGTGTAGCTCCGCTCCAAAAGAGTAGCAGGTCCACTCTAACACTCTAACGCTTCTGTGCAAAGTGTTTCCTCTGACCGCTGAGTTGCTCGGCCCGATGACCAAGGGTCATGTCCAGTCATTGCCAGCACTTGCCCTACCTGTGTGTGTGTGTGTGTGTGTGTATGGTGACACACTTGCCCTACCTGTGTGTGTGTGTGTGTGTGTATGGTGACACACTTGCCCTACCTTTGATATCAACTGCAGCATTAATTAACTGCAGCATCTATCATATGGTATGACGCATTGCAGAGAGTTCCTCTCATGGTAATATAGCAAAAGTAAGACATCAATTAGATCTGTAAGACATCAATTAGATCTGTGTTGTGCACTGTGGTTAGTTCACACCTTTAACTACTTCAGGATAGGCAACATGTGATCTATAGAGGGAGTTGTATTATCTATTGAGGTAGTACAAAAGATCGCAGCGCTCTATAATCTTTGGTAGTATTGCTACCTAAAGTTTCCTTTGCAATGTAGCTTGAATGTTAATCATCATTTTGTAAGTCGCTTTGGATAACAAGTGTCTACTGGATGAACAAATGCAAAAGTGGTTGGAAATCCAACCATCTCACTGTTCTCACAGGCGAAGCTACAGAGCTACAGAGCTACCATCTTACTGTTCTCACAGGCGAAGCTACAGAGCTACCATCTTACTGTTCTCACAGGCGAAGCTACAGAGCTACACTGCTATACTGTTACCATCTTACTGTTCTCACAGGCGAAGCTACAGAGCTACCATCTTACTGTTCTCACAGGCGAAGCTACAGAGCTACACTGCTATACTGTTACCATCTTACTGTTCTCACAGCCAAAGCTACAGAGCTACACTGCTACTTTCCTCTGTCCTCACTGCTAACACCCAACAGGATTAGATGCGTGCAATCCGGGTGAATGTCAACAAAAGCAGTCATTTGGTCACTTTGAGCAGCCTTGGTAAGCCTCACCTGGCCAGTAATTTGGTCACCTTGAGCAGCCTTGGATAAGGAGAGGAGAGGAGAGGAGGAGAGTGAGGAGGAGTGCCCAGGAGAGCAGGTACAGGTGAGTTGGCATGAGGAGGACGGGCAGATATGGTCTTTATTCCTGGGGTGCTATGAGTAAACCAAGACGCCTCAAAAGAACATTTCAATTGGCGCAAAAAGACTGGCAGTTGGAGCAAGTGAAAAATCCAAGATAGAGTCTATATTCCTTGAAATCCACAATCTCCTGTTCAGACATGGCTTATGTGTTGATTTGTTAAGTGTGTTAACGGAGCTTAATGCTATTAGATAAAGTGGGCTTGACATGGCCTACAGTGATACTTATAGCAAGTGATACTAGAGGAGCTCTTGGGTGGCGTGTACTGTTTACTGCCACAACTAAGCAATCCCCATTCATATGGCTATGCCTGTCCAGCAGGGGGGAAAGACAGAAGGATGGAAAGAAAGAAAGAAAGAAAAGAAAGAAAGAAAGAAAAGAAAGAAAGAAGGAAAGACCTGCTGATTTGTTGCTGTAATGCAGTAGAGGTTGCCATGGGAACACATATCTCTACCTCATGCGGGCTGCATCCCAGTGATCAGTAGAGGTTGCCATGGGAACACATATCTCTACCTCATGCGGGCTGCATCCCAGTGATCAGTAGAGGTTGCCATGGGAACACATATCTCTACCTCATGCGGGCTGCATCCCAGTGATCAGTAGAGGTTGCCATGGGAACACATATCTCTACCTCATGCGGGCTGCATCCCAGTGATCAGTAGAGGTTGCCATGGGAATACATATCTCTACCTCATGCGGGCTGCATCCCAGTGATCAGTAGAGATTGCCATGGGAACACATATCTCTACCTCATGCGGGCTGCATCCCAGTGATCAGTAGAGATTGCCATGGGAACACGTCAGTGATCAGTAGAGGTTGCCATGGGAACACATATCTCTACCTCATGCGGGCTGCATCCCAGTGATCAGTAGAGATTGCCATGGGAACACGTCAGTGATCAGTAGAGGTTGCCATGGGAACACATCCATCTCTACCTCATGCGGGCTGCATCCCAGTGATCAGTAGAGATTGCCATGGGAACACATCAGTGATCAGTAGAGATTGCCATGGGAACACATCAGTCATCAGTAGAGGTTGCCATGGGAACACATCAGTGATCAGTAGAGATTGTCACACAAAGCTGTAGCACACTGAAGGAAGTGAAAAAGATGAGGAGAGAGCCCACAGCATCATCCATGACTCCACCCAGCCTACTCCACCACACCATCCATCATACATGACTCTACCCAGCCTACTCCACCCACCACACCATCCATCATACATGACTCTACCCAGCCTACTCCACCCACCACACCATCAATCATACATGACTCCACCCAGCCTACTCCACCACAGCATCATATATGACTTTACTACTCCAACCACTCCCGTACAACGGCCTCACTCTCTTAGATGAGATGGGAGAAGGTCCCAAAGGCAATGCTGAACATTCATGTCCACCCACACAGACTCTCAGTGGTAGAGTTACACTGTCAGTGCTCAAAAACCGAACTGTGCGGCTCTCTCTTTCACTGTCACTCAAAACCTCTCATAGAGCTTCTCCCGAAACTACCCAAAGCCCTGATCAGTGGGATACACTTCTCTGAATCTACTGAGCGATTAAGCACTAAAACATAAGCAGACTAATGGTAAAGTGTACAGTTTCAACAGTAAAGGCATCTAAAAATAAAATATACATCCAGTATATTTTGGGGCCAAAAGAGAACAAAAGTCACTTCTGGGTGAACAGGATTAGACACAATCACTCTGGATGGCTTTATGTGTGCGTTGGCTCTGTTGTAATTGTAATAAGCTACACAAGAATGAAAACAATGCAAAGATGGCAAAATGGCAACTGTAGAAGAAGGCAGTTGGACATTTCTTCTCTCATCAGTAATGATAATAGTCAGCCATCACATCACACTGCATACAAAACAAGAACATAAATAAGAACAATGATGACATTTTATTAGACATGCCACTATTGATGAAGTCATTAGATATGAATTCCTTCTTCTGATCCTTTTTCCCAAACTCATTTCAGAATTGTACAATGTAGATCTATTGTTATTGTTGTAATTTGCTTTGGACAAAAAGCATCTGTTCAAAACATAAACATACATTAAACATAGATCTAAAGCCAGACAGTTGGAACCTTCAATTAGCACCATTCGGCTGAAGTGCCCTTGAGCAAGGCACCTAACCCCTCACTGCTCCCCGAGCGCCGCTGTGGTTGCAGGCAGCTTCACTGCGCCGGGATTAGTGTGTGCTTCACCTCACTGTGTGCTGTGTTTCACTAATTGACGGATTGGGTTAAATGCAGAGACCAAATTTCCCTCACGGGATCAAAAAAGTATATACTTATACTTATATACTATACATTCTAATCACATATTTGCGACCGCACTCCTCAGAGGAGAGCAGAGTTGTTATTGTGTTGACTGCGTGTTGATGAAAAACTTGTTCACTACTCCTCCTCAATTCTCTGCTAGTTCCTCAGAGACCTTCAGAAAGGGGGAGGAGGGAGCTCCTCACAGCATGATGTCATTATAAAGGAGGACAACAAAAACAACAGCAACAACAATAACAACATCATTCTGTGGCGCCACACACCACAGAGAAACTAGTCGTCAAACGCAGGCAGGCTGTTTACGACGTAAAGGTCGCCACATTACTCTTCCTGCCATTCAGACTTCACAGACCAGCACGCTACAAGCAAATCACTTCCCGCTGCCTGGTCTCTGTGTGCCTCTTAATGAGAAACAGGAGGATCACGCCGCTGCATCAGCCGGCACACTCAGCAGTGAGGCCTCAGCAGTGTCATGCCGCTCAGGACCCACAAGGCGTCTCTCTGGCTTTCCTCTCACCTCGTTTTGAGTTTAAATAAACTACCCAGATAGAAACAGGGTGGGTCTGTTAACAACCATGTCTATTTACAAATTGGTTAGCGCCCTTCACCTGAGTTCAGACCATAGAAGAGTCTAGCTCTGTTAGCATGACCCAGACCATAGAAGAGTCTAGCTCTGTTAGCATGACCCAGACCATAGAAGAGTCTAGCTCTGTTAGCATGACCCATAGGAGAGTCTAGCTCTGTTAGCATCAACCAATGCAGGAGAGTCTAGCTCCGTTAGCATGCATGACCCAGTGCAGGAGTGCTGGGCTCTGTGCTGGAGGTTTGGGGTGAGATTAGGGGACGTGGGGACGGTACCAGTGCACCCATCCATGACATCCTTGGCGAGGGGAGCGTGCCAACAGGATTTGTGTTAGCCGTTAGCAGACCCTCAAATGCTGGCTAAATCAGGCGGCCATCTGGCCTCCATGCTCACTCAACCATTCAGACGTGGGGGGGGGGGGGGGAGTAAACAACACCACAAGGATATCAACCAATCAGAAACCACACAACAAAAATTACACATCAAGTGAAAGGTCCTTTTTGGACGGCTCAGCTAACATCAAGCTTTTATCACTGAGGCTAGAAGATGTTTTAGCACAGAACCTAAATGACAGGTGCCACTGTCACCCTGATCTTGACCCCAAGACAGACGAGATGTCCCATGTCATAAACTCCTTTCTTTCTTTCGGCCGTATTTTTTTACACTCATTCTGCCTGCAGTTTTTAAGATGACAACAACGTCTTGTGTTTAATCTCTCACCTTTCAAGCTAGGAAGAGAGAGCGGTCACTCCACCTGGCCTCCAACCTGGGTCTCCGGGGCACTAAACCTGCAGATTGACCGCAACACCAAAAAGCTGCTAAAGCAGTCAGAGGCTCAGAGTGCATACTCAGAGTGCATACTCAACCGTATTGACTGCCCTTCGGGAGGAGTGCCCATGTGTTTCACACACACTGACATTCTGCATGTCACAACTGCAGGTGAGCTAGGGAAGAAGCATTCACAGTACACCTCTGAAATATCTAATACCACCAATAATGTCTATACTTGTGACATGACAGGATTATTTTAATGCAGTGGTCCCCAAACTTTTTCTTCTGAGGGCCAGCTCACTATGCCTGGCACTAAGACAGGGCCAGAGACTCGGAGTATATCAGTAACCATAAATAGCTTAGTGTGATATAGCTTAGTTTGATCAACAACAATCTACCTTAGTTGAATATTCCATTACATTTAATCATAGGCTACTGCAATTTAATACCATTGTTAGCTGTGTTTATGTTGCCATCATGCCATATCAGTGTAAAATGTAGCTCAAATGAAATTAAATGAATACTAATAAAAAGACTTTAGCATTCCCAAAAGTATTAGCAGGGAGTCCCAAAAGTATATCTTATTTAAAATGAACTCTGAACTCTGTGTCTTTGCATACACAGCTCAAGTTGTGAACAAGCAATATCCTACAAATAATTTAAAGTTCTCAAACTATGAGAATTTTATGAAGTGCTGGCAAAAACATCTGGAATGACCACCATTCTAACTTTCACTAACCTGAACTTTGTGAATTGTGAATTTGGATGAACATTTGACCGAGTGAATAAAAAATAGAAATAGTTATCCCAGGAAGTCCCAGAAATATGACTTGAATAGAAGTTAGTTAGTTATTAACAATGAATTGATGAACTTTTAGAATACTTTGAGCATTGATGCAGTCAGCATAGGCATTGTTTGCAGGTAGGCCCACATTTCATTCCGTTTTCGATGGTAAACGCGAAACAGCGCCAAGACAATTACCAGTGGACAAAAAGAGTATTACACGTGTACTGTTAAGACCCGCCATAGAGAATGAATGGGGGAAATTACGGATGTTATAGTTTGACGATGTCGTACTCCCCTGCGGGCCAGATGCTATAT
>NC_055973.1:33264865-33269865 GCF_018492685.1 Alosa sapidissima | reverse complement strand
CTTGCACAGACACACTAGACACACAAACACACACACACACACACACACACACACACACACACACACACACACACACACACACACACACACACACCCTCCATAACCTCATCCCAGTTATCCAAACGCCTCCACACATACAGACAGTGGCATCCTTCACGCAAGCACCAGCTTATGCAACTTCCCCTCACTGCAAATACAGCAGGGCGCTGCGTTGGGCTGGCTCATCACTATGGCAACCATAGGGTCAAAGGTCAACCATGTGGTGATGCCAAACGCCGAGGGAAGAATACATAACTGATAACCCCAATTCTCCCACACAACTCACACACACACACACACACACACACACACACACACACACTGCATACATTACTGATCTGGTCCTGGGTTTTTCTCAGTCTCTGCATCTCAGGAGTGTCAGACACGATGCTGAAGCCTCTGCCTTTGCTCTCCTCAAAGTCCTTCTTGTATTTGACCTGGAAAACAACAAACACATGCAAAGCCTGAATCACGTAGCTATCGAACAGACTACTGAAATCACATTGTGCTCATAGGAATAAGGCCTGAATCACTTAGCTATCGAACAGGCTACTGAAATCACATTGTGCTCATAGGAATAAGGCCTGAATCACTTAGCTATTGAACAGACTACTGAAATCATATCGTGCTCATAGGAATAATATTTGCCGTTCCGAGGACTTGAATTATTGGCTAAGATTTCATTTGTACTCCAGGATTATCATGTGTGTGACTGTAACTGTAGTCATCTCAATATCTCATCTCTCATTTACTGTTTAATAGCTGAAAATCCCCAGACAGCACAGGGCTCACTATGCGTTCTCAGTCTTCAGTCTTCAGTCTTCAGTCACTCAGCCTTGTCAGTGAGGCACACTTAAACGCTTGTCATGACATAAGCGCTTATATAAAGTGGGGCTTTAGTGCAACTGATGGTTATCTTATTGTGTGGAATAATTGCACTTCAGGGCTGGGGTGCTTTAACACTTACACTCTCCGCACACTCAAACTCTCGTCATCCTCCTGGACCGACCCCTGGGCAGTAACAGACCCGGCAACGGCTGCCTGCCTGTAATGTCTTTTCCAACGGCTCCCTGCCCGTAATGTCTTTTCCAACGGCTGCCTGCCCGTAATGTCTTTTCCAACGGCTGCCTGCCCGTAATGTCTTTTCCAACGGCTCCCTGCCTGTAATGTCTTTTCCAACGGCATTGCTGTGGCCATCCCACACAGCCAGCTGCCAGGGTGACACCAGACCGATTCGCAATTAAGATTAGAATTGGTCTGGTGACCTTTTGATCAATCCCATTTCCCAAGCAGTGACCAGCAGGGAAATCACACTTCAACTGGTGCATTAAACTGTTACCATTTTGTCCATAAGCATATCAATCATATGTCTTTCTTGTAAAGTAAGGTTTCAAATGCAGCACAAGAAGAGACAACAGGTCATTTAACTCGGACACAGCCGTTGGTAGTATTCAACATCACTGTTAACCATACTGCTGTCAGCCGTCAAAGCTACCCCTGATTAGTTCATACAAAGCTGCCCTATGCCTGATTGGTTCATACAAAGCTGCCCTATGCCTGATAAGTTCATACAAAGCTGCCCTATGCCTGATTGGTTCATACAAAGCTGCCCTATGCCTGATAAGTTCATACAAAGCTGCCCTATGCCTGATTGGTTCATACAAAGCTACCCCTGATTGGTACAAAGCTGCCCTATGCCTGATTGGTTCATACAAAGCTGCCCTATGCCTGATTGGTTGCTGGGTTTTTGGTGATATTAGGAAATGGCCTCCAATAGGAAGATAGTCATAATGATCTGCATAGTGAGTTTAATTGTGCTTGAATTCGACTGGGTTCACCCAGGCTACAAAACCAGAATCACTGTGCTTCACCTACTACAGAGCAGTCTACTTGTGTGATCATTTTCGCATCATCTTCAAAGGGGAGATGAGAACACATACACACACACACACACACACACACACACACGCACAGAAAAGTGTCTGTGGCTCGTCATTTGGCACGAACACAGAGTGGAGTGGGGCCGTGTTGTACGCCACTTCTCTCCTCCCCCTGGTGTTACGCAAGAGCTACAGGAACACAGCCTGCACACCTCCCCTCATCACTCCATCATTAACACATCCCCTCATCACTCCATCATTAACCAGCCTGCACACATCCCCTCATCACTCCATCATTAACACATCCCCTCATCACTCCATCATTAACCAGCCTGCACACATCCCCTCATCACTCCATCCTTAACACATCCCCTCATCACTCCATCATTAACCAGCCTGCACACATCCCCTCATCACTCCATCATTAACACATCGCCTCATCACTCCATCATTAACACATCCCCTGATCACTCCATCATTAACACATCCCCTCATTACTCCATCATTAACACATCCCCTGATCACTCCATCATTAACACATCCCCTCATCACTCCATCATTAACACATCCCCTGATCACTCCATCATTAACACATCCCCTCATCACTCCATCATTAACACATCCCCTCATCACTCCATCATTAACCAGCAGGTTAATAAGAGCTGCACACATCCCCTCATCACTCCATCACACATATGTGGGGTCACACATAACCACAGAGATAAAGCCCCGCGCTCATGTGTGTGATGGACAGAGATACAAGCCGCTCATGTGTGTGATGGACAGAGATACAAGCCCCGCGCTCGTGTGTGATGGACAGAGCTACAAGCCCCGCGCTCATGTGTGTGATGGACAGAGATACAAGCCGCTCATGTGTGCTGATGGATACAATGGGGGAGTTTGTAAGCTTTTCTAAAAAGGTTAATGAGATAATTGAGATCCCTTTGCGTGTGTGTGTGTGTGTGTGTGTGTGTGTGTACAGTAGGTATGTGTGTCTGGGTTATGTGTGTGTGTGTGTGCGTGCATGTGTATGCATGTTTGTGTGTGTGCATGTGTGTGTGTAGGTGTGTGAATGGATGTGTGTGTGTGCGTGTGGGCATTTAGACCATCTAACAGCCATCAACATTACTAAAAACACCCCCACACCACGCATACACACACACACGCACGCACACACACACACACGCACGCACGCACGCACGCACGCACACACACACACACTCTAAGGGGCTTTCAGGCCATCTAACAGCTATCAGCATCACTAAAAAACACCCCCACACCAAAAACACACACACACAAATACACACACACACTAAGGGGCATTCAGGCCATCTAACAGCCATCAACATCACTAAAAACACCCCCACACACACTCTCTCTCTCTCTCTCTCTCTCTCACACACACACACACCCCTACACCACTCCTCCCTCTCTGCCTCTCCTCCCTGGGTGCCTCTCTCCGTGCTTGTGGCTGTGATGATGAGTCATGAAAAGTGAAAACCTCAAGGCTCCTGACAGCACTTATGTAATCCTCACATCAGTTACATGTCTCCGAGGAGTGCTAGCGCTATGCTAGGCTACACTGCTGTGCTACATGTCTTTGAAGAGAGTGCTAGCGCTATGCTAGGCTACGCTACGCTGCTGTGTTCCATGTCTCTAAGGAGAGTGCTAGCGCTATGCTAGGCTACGCTGCTGTGTTACATGCCTCTAAGGAGAGTGTTAGCGCTATGCTAGGCTACGCTGCTGTGTCCCATGTCTCTAAGGAGAGTGCTAGCGCTATGCTAGGCTACGCTGCTGTGTTACATGCCTCTAAGGAGAGTGCTAGCGCTATGCTAGGCTACGCTACTGTGTTCCATGTCTCTGAGGAGAGTGCTAGCGCTCCTTGTGGCGTGGTCCGAGTGGCCTTGAGGTCATTTTAAAGATGTCCCTTAGAGTGTAGCACTGTAACTGCCTGGCTGCTCTAGCTGTTGGCTGCAGCAACTCCAGCAAGGTAGCACCGATTCTTTTAGTACCGACAGTACTCGGTGACTTTGACAAACAGAGATAGGCCTATATGTGAAAAATTGCTGGAATTCTCCTTTAAAACAAAGAGTCCCCATTCCCTCACTGACTGTCCTTACAGCAAGCCTGAGGAGGAGGGGTGGGGGGGAGATTAGGGCAGTAAATCTCTACTGCCCAATGACAGGCTGGGGCTATAAAGCCCTTTCATTACAGCTGAGGAGCTCATGGGTCAGTGGAGATGCACAAGCTGCATAGGACCAGGAGACAGGAGCAGAGGTGCCCGCACAACAACATAGCCCACCCACTTGGAGCAGAGGTGCCCACCCACCCACTAGGAGCAGAGGTGCCCACACAACCGACTAGGAGCAGAGGTGCCCGCACAGCAACATAGTCCACCCACCAACTAGGAGCAGCCCAGTAGGTCAGTGGACAGACTGTGTGCATAGTTTTTAGGGGGAACAAGCATGTCCATTTAGTCTCCAGGTCTTTGGGGCAAGCGACTGACCAACGAAAAAACAAAGTAGAACAGTGTCACATTGGGGAATAATATTACCGCACTGATTTTGAAAAATGTCTTCATGAAGTTAATACACAGGGGAGTATACCGGTACATGGGAATGCATTCATCTAATTCTGCTGTATTAAACTACTGGGCACTGTGGTCAATACACAGTTTTGTTTTGTTTTTATTTGCATACCACAGTCATGCGGTTTAGATACTGTGTGGCAAATATCTGGATCATTACTGGATGTATAGTTGCAGGTTATGTAGATTTTGGGAAACAGGAATGCAGGGAGTTCATTCCACTACGACGTCAGAATGAGCTTGGCTTGTTCAGCTGAGCTTGGCATGACTAACACTTCTGTTCCAACAGCAGCAGGACACACACACACACACACACACACACACACACACACTTCTGTTCCAACAGCCGCAGGAGGGACCAACTCCACTGATGGACAGACATATCGATTACTCCACCCTGATTACTCCGGAAGAGATCCACCTGGGATTCCAAAGACCACTGTCTCTGTTATACATGAACACACACACACACACACACACACACACACACACAC
>NC_055973.1:33247365-33262365 GCF_018492685.1 Alosa sapidissima | reverse complement strand
CTGAATTATTACACCCTGCTGGGCTTTTCCAGGTAAGCGATGAGGCATCAACCTCTATGTGGGTGTTCTTTGTGTGCATTGTGTGTGTGTGTGTGTGTGTGTGTGTGTGTTGTGTGTGTGTGTGTGTGTGTGTGTGTGTGTGTGTGTGTGTGTGTGTGTGTACTGTATGTGTGTGCATTGTGTGTGTGTTTGTGTGTTGTGTGTGTGTGTGTGTGTGTACTGTATGTGTGTGCATTGTGTGTGTGTGTTGTGTGTGTGTGTGTGTGTTCGTAGTGGGTGTGTCTCCTCCACTAGGGTATCTGATACACTCCTAGTCTTTGTCTTCTTTTTAAACGGCTTACAAGCGTTGCCGTGGGTACCAGGTGTGCGCCAGCTGATCTGATGTCAGCTGGACAGCGGAGCGAGGCTGGGGGAGGGGCTACCTCTCTGGGGGGAGGGGCTACCTGCGCACAGCTCTGTGTAACTCTAGTCCTCCCCCTGGGGGGGCAGAGAACAAGGCCAGGGCCTCTTGTAATAGACCACTCATGGGAATCTCCAGGCTTGGTCATCTCAAGCTTCAATAAGCACATTACTGACGGACTGCTGGACCTTGGAAATGTGCTCACAAAAACTAGGGGTGGGGAGAATGTGTGTGTGTGTGTGTGTGTGTGTGTGTGTGTGTGTGTGTGTGGTGGTGGGGGGGGGGGGGGTGTACACACAGGCAGTCTGTGGGTAGACTAACAGCAAAACCAAGCTCTCTATCTCACTCTCATTTTCTCTCTGCTGTCTGGCGTCCTGTTTCTCTCTTTCTCTCTTTGAAGGAGAAGAGGCCTCTACTGTCCGGCGTATTGTTTCTGGTTTCTGGAGCACACAAACCTGCTCAGCTGACCTCAGTGAGCCATGCCATGACTATGCAAAATCAGTAAAATCTAAATCAGAAGAAACTGCTGACCAAGACAACGTGTCAATCTTGATGTCATGTGCCAATGTATTTTCTATAGGATGTTATTTATTTTATGAATAAGTGATGATGTTATTTATTTAATTCATACTCTTGAGAGAAGCTTAGCCTTGTCTGACTTCTGGAGAAGGGGTCTGTAGAAACCGCAGTAATGATGCGATTTCGGGCACTCTGTAATCCACTTTAATGAGAGCACACACACACACACACACACACACACACACACACACACATAAATGCCTTGAAGATCATGGCAGCCTAGCACTTTCAAGCCCCTTAACACACACACACACATACACACACAAAGCATCTGACGGGGACTTAAGAGTCTGACAAGCTGCAGCACTTGAAGGAGAATAACATACACGCACACGCACACACACACACACACACACACACACACACACGCGGGCGCCTCTCTGGGAGAATGTTTTGATGATGAAAACTGTTTGTAGCTGGGGCGCTGATGCCTGCAATGAGAGAGAAAGCTGGAGCTCAATGAGAGAGAGTTCTGTCCTCATAACAGATCCCTCCAATCATGAGAGCTCTGTCCTCATAACGGATCCCTCCAATCATGAGAGCTCTGTGCTCATAACAGATCCCTCCAATCATGAGAGTTCTGTGCTCATAACGGATCCCTCCAAACTGGACACTGCATGAGGACAGTCCGAACTAGACACTGCATGAGGACAGTGACAGTCCATGATTACAAATCCAGTCGACTTTCTGTGTAACTGTGTTTATGTTATCCAGTGCTTTTACAGTCCTGGGGCCTATTGCACAAAAGCAGAATTAAGACATCTGGGATAAGTTACTGAGCTGCGCTCAATGAATCCAAAACAAGAGCGTACAGGCTTAATTGGTGGCACAACGAGCAAGCCAGGATGAGCAGACACGGATTCATCAAGCCAGGTGAAACCTATCCTGGATAAGTGCGCGCTCACGGCTCCCTCAAATAGACCCCGCCACCGATCACAGATTCACTGATTCACCATGGCCACTAGAGCGGCTTCATTGCTTCTTCTACGGTGTGAAGTAGGTAACGATAGCCTTTTCACAACAGCAACAAACAGCAACACTTCTGTTTAGGAGAATATTGCAACTAGTGTCGCGACCACCACACGCAAAATGGTTACGGCGCTCCTGTGATGTCACATTGTTGCATGACAGGTCGGGAATGGAGTATGTAAAAGTTAATTAATGATCACAAACATGTAAACTAGAAAAGCATTTCCTGAAGGAAATACATTGCATGAAAATGCAAAAAATATGATGTAAAATATCATACAGAGTAAAAACGAACTATATTGGTTGCTAGGTAGATGAGGTTTAATATAGTTAGAATGACTGAACAGTTAAATAGGTGGATAGTTTAAATGGTTAAATTATTTGCTAGGTAGATGAGGTTTAATATAGGTGGATAGTTTAAATGGTAAAATTATTTGCTAGGTAGATGAGGTTTAAAATAGTTGGAATGACTGAACAGTTGAACAGGATGTGTAGGCTAATCTTAAGAGAAGGAGACTGTATGCTTAAAGCCTGAGAAACTGACAGTTGATGCAGGTGGCCTGGCCGCCTGGCACAAGATTCTAATTGCTGTGATGTCATAAAGTCCTAATAGTTTTTAATTAATAGTTTAATCAATCAATCAATCAGTTTAACTGGCTCTTTGATGGGGCCTAGATGAGCAGCTGGAAGTTGATACAGGTGCAAATCAAGTTAATTAGCCCATTATGATGTCATCAGCCTAATGTTAAGTCTATGGGGAAATTTTGAGTAGTTTTTAATAAATAGTTTAAAAAGTATAAAAGTTACAAAGATGAAAAATACATTGCCCAGATGTCCTAAGTAAGACCTACGTAACATAGTTTGAATGAAGTTTCTACGTTAAACGGTTGAAGCTGCATTAACTGCGTTAGAAGAATAATAACTAGAAAAGCATTTCCTGAAGGAAATACAGTGCATGAAAATGCAAAAATATAACGTAAAAAAATCATACAGAGTAAAAACAAACTATATTGGTTGCTAAGTAGATGAGGTTTAATATAGTTGGAATGACTGAACAGTTAAATAGGTGGATAGTTTAAATGGTTAAATTATTTAGGTAGATAGTTGACGATAACTGACAGTTGGAATGGCTCTAATGTTTGCTAGCAGTTATGCTAACTATGTTAACAAAGATAATAATGTTAACCAAGTATGCTAACTAGCATGCTAACAATGTTAAAATGCTAAGTATGCTAACCATGTGACTTAGCTAACTTAGCTAATCATTTTTAGCAGTTATGCTAACTAGCATGCTAACTATGCTAACCATGTGACTTAGCTAATCATTTTTAGCAGTTTTGCTAAAAATGCTAACTAGCATGCTAGCATGCTAACTATGCTAACCACATTACTTAGCTAACTTAGCTAATCATTTTAAGCAGTTTTGCTAAAAAATGCTAACTAGCATGCTAGCATGCTAACTATGCTAACCACATTACTTAGCTAACTTAGCTAATCATTTTAAGCAGTTTTGCTAAAAATGCTAACTAGCATGCTAGCTATGCTAACCATGTTACTTAGCTAACTTAGCTAATCATTTTTAGCAGTTTTGTTAAAAATGCTAACTAGCATGCTAACATGCTAACTATGCTAACCACATTACTTAGCTAACTTAGCTAATCATTTTAAGCAGTTTTGCTAAAAATGCTAACTAGCATGCTAACATGCTAGCATGCTAATTATGCTAACCACGTGACTTAGCTAACTTAGCTAACTAGCTACAGTGGGTAGGAGTCATAGTTGATGACAAGTAACAGTTACAATGGCTGAACAGTTAAAAAGTTCAGTAGTTTAAAGGGTTAAATTGTTTAACAGTGAAATATTGTAGTGAGGACTTTTATTTTGAAACAGTTTTTGGCAGAGGAAGCAGTTGAACAGGATGTGTAGTCTTAATAGGGCCAGTTTGTATGCTTAAAGCCTGAGACTGGCAGTTGGTCCAGGTGGCCCGAACACCTGCCATAGGATTCTAATTGCTTAACGGCTCTATTGTGATGTCATCAGCCCATGTTAAGTCTATGGGGAAATTTTGACTAGTTTTTAATTAATAGTTTAAAAAGTATAAAAGTTACAAAGTTGAAAAATACAAAGCCCACATGTCCTAAGTAAGACCTACGTAACATAGTTTGAATGAAGTTTCTACGTTAAACGGTTTAAGCTGCATTAACTGCGTTAGAAGAAGAAGAATAAGAAGAAGAAAAAGCCTTGGAAGAACAGTACAGTGCATTTTCATGCACTGTAATAACTAGAAAAGCATTTCCTGAAGGAAATACAGTGCATGAAAATGCAAAAATATGATGTAAAATATCATACAGAGTAAAAACAAACTATATTGGTTGCTAGGTAGATGAGGTTTAATATAGTTGGAATGACTGAACAGTTAAATAAGTGGATAGTTTAAATGGTTAAATTATTTAGGTAGATAGTTGACGATAACTGACACTTGGAATGGCTCTAATGTTTGCTAGCAGTTATGCTGTTAACCAAGTATGCTAACTAGCATGCTAACAATGTTAAAATGCTAAGTATGCTAACCATGTGACTTAGCTAACTTAGCTAATCATTATAAGTAGTTTTGCTAAAAATGCTAACTAGCATGCTAACATGTCAACTTTGCTAACCATGTGACTTAGCTAACTTAGCTAATCATTATAAGTAGTTTTGCTAAAAATGCTAACTAGCATGCTAACATGCTAGCATGCTAACTATGCTAACAATGTGACTTAGCTAACTTAGCTAATCATTTTAAGCAGTTTTGCTAAAAATGCTAACTAGCATGCTAGCATGCTAACTATGCTAACCACGTTACTTAGCTAACTTAGCTAATTGTTTTTAGCAGTTATGCTAACTATGCTAACTAGCATGCTAGCATGCTAACTATGCTAACCATGTGACTTAGCTAACTTAGCTAATCATTTTAAGCAGTTTTGTTAAAAATGCTAACTAGCATGCTAACATGCTAGCATGCTAACTATGCTAACCATGTGACTTAGCTAACTTAGCTAACTAGCTACAGTGGGTAGGAGTCATAGTTGATGACAAGTAACAGTTACAATGGCTGAACAGTTAAAAAGTTCAGTAGTTTAAAGGGTTGAATTGTTTAACAGTAAAATATTATAGTGAGGACTTTTATTTTGAAACAGTTTTTGGCAGAGGAAGCAGTTGAACAGGATGTGTAGTCTTAATAGGGCCAGTTTGTATGCTTAAAGCCTGAGACTGGCAGTTGGTCCAGGTGGCCCGAACACCTGCCATAGGATTCTAATTGCTTAACGGCTCTATTGTGATGTCATCAGCCCATGTTAAGTCTATGGGGAAATTTTGACTAGTTTTTAATTAATAGTTTAAAAAGTATAAAAGTTACAAAGCTGAAAAATACATAGCACCCATGTCCCAAGTAAGACCTACGTAACATAGTTTGAATGAAGTTTCTACATTAAACGGTTGAAGCTGCATTAAATGCGTTAGAAGAAGAAGAAGAACTAGAAAAGCATTTCCTGAAGGAAATACAGTGCATGAAAATGCAAAAAATATGATGTCAAATATCATACAGAGTAAAAACAAACTATATTGGTTGCTAGGTAGATGAGGTTTAATATAGTTGGCATGACTGAACAGTTAAATAGGTGTATAGTTTAAATGGTTAAATTATTTAGGTAGATAGTTGACGATAACTGACACTTGGAATGGCTCTAATGTTTGCTAGCAGTTATGCTAACTATGTTAACAAAGATAATAATGTTAACCAAGTTACTATGCTAACTAACATGCTAACAATGTTAAAATGTTAAGTATGCTAACCATGTGACTTAGCTAACTTAGCTAATCATTTTTAGCAGTTATGCTAACTAGCATGCTAACCATGTTACTTAGCTAACTTAGTTAATCATTTTTAGCAGTTATGCTAACTAGCATGCTAACATGCTAGCATGCTAACTATGCTAACTTATATGACTTAGCTAACTTAGGTAATCATTTTAAGCAGTTTTGCTAAAAATGCTAACTAGCATGCTAACATGCTAACTATGCTAACCATATGACTTAGCTAACTTAGCTAATCATTTTAAGCAGTTTTGCTAAAAATGCTAACTAGCATGCTAACATGCTAACTATGCTAACCATATGACTTAGCTAACTTAGCTAATCATTTTAAGCAGTTTTGCTAAAAATGCTAACTAGCATGCTAACATGCTAGCATGCTAACTATGCTAACCATATGACTTAGCTGACTTAGCTAATCGTTTTTAGCAGTTTTGCTAAAAATGCTAACTAGCATGCTAACATGCTAGCATGCTAACTATGCTAACCATGTGACTTAGCTAACTTAGCTAATCGTTTTTTGCAGTTTTGCTAAACATGCTAACTAGCATGCTAACATGCTAGCATGCTAACTATGCTAACCATGTTACTTAGCTAACTAGCTACAGTGGGTAGGAATCATAGTTGATGACAAGTAACAGTTACAATGGCTGAACAGTTAAAAAGTTCAGTAGTTTAAAGGGTTAAATTGTTTAACAGTGAAATATTGTAGTGAGGACTTTTATTTTGAAACAGTTTTTGGCAGAGGAAGCAGTTGAACAGGATGTGTAGTCTTAATAGGGCCAGTTTGTATGCTTAAAGCCTGAGACTGGCAGTTGGTCCAGGTGGCCCGAACACCTGCCATAGGATTCTAATTGCTTAACGGCTCTATTGTGATGTCATCAGCCCATGTTAAGTCTATGGGGAAATTTTGACTAGTTTTTAATTAATAGTTTAAAAAGTATAAAAGTTACAAAGTTGAAAAATACAAAGCCCACATGTCCTAAGTAAGACCTACGCAACATAGTTTGAATGAAGTTTCTACGTTAAACGGTTTAAGCTGCATTAACTGCGTTAGAAGAAGAAGAATAAGAAGAAGAAGAAGAAGAAAAAGCCTTGGAATAACAGTACAGTGCATTTTCATGCACTGTAATAAGAAGCCTAGGAAGAACAGTACAGTGCATTTTCATGCACTGTAACTAGAAAAGCATTTCCTGAAGGAAATACAGTGCATGAAAATGCAAAAAATATGATGTAAAATATCATACAGAGTAAAAACAAACTATATTGGTTGCTAGGTAGATGAGGTTTAATATAGTTGGAATGACTGAACAGTTAAATAGGTGTATAGTTTAAATGGTTAAATTATTTAGGTAGATAGTTGACGATAACTGACACTTGAAATGGCTCTAATGTTTGCTAGCAGTTATGCTAACCATGTTAACAAAGATAATAATGTTAACAAAGTTACTATGCTAACTAGCATGCTAACATGCTAGCATGCTAACTATGCTAACCATGTTACTTAGCTAATCGTTTTTAGCAGTTTTGCTAAAAATGCTAACTAGCATGCTAACATGCTAGCGCTAGCATGCTAACTATGCTAACCATGTTACTTAGCTAACTTAGCTAATCATTTTAAGCAGTTTTGCTAAAAATGCTAACTAGCATTCTAACATGCTAGCATGCTAACTATGCTAACCATGTGACTTAGCTAACTTAGCTAATCATTTTTTGCAGTTTTGCTAAAAATGCTAACTAGCATGCTAACATGCTAGCATGCTAACTATGCTAACCATGTGACTTAGCTAACTTAGCTAATCATTTTTTGCAGTTTTGCTAAAAATGCTAACTAGCATGCTAGCATGCTAACTATGCTAACCATGTTACTTAGCTAACTTAGCTAACTAGCTACAGTGGGTAGGAGTCATAGTTGATGACAAGTAACAGTTACAATGGCTAAACAGTTAAAAAGTTCAGTAGTTTAAAGGGTTAAATTGTTTAACAGTAAAATATTATAGTGAGGACTTTTATTTTGAAACAGTTATTGGCAGAGGAAGCATTTGAACAGGATGTGTAGTCTTAATAGGGCCAGTTTGTATGCTTAAAGCCTGAGACTGGCAGTTGGTCCAGGTGGCCCGAACACCTGCCATAGGATTCTAATTGCTTAACGGCCGTATTGTGATGTCATAATCATAATGTTAAAGGTCTCATTCACCGAGAAACCGTTTAATACTTGTTCCTTTCGAAACACTATAGCTCACTCCAAGTTGCATATGCATGCTGCATGTGAAAATGATCTTCTACCTCCATTGCCCGCATTAGCCAATGAAAGAAAATACACGGAAAAACAAGCGAATCAGAAAAAGCCCTTCCCTGTGACGCCGCAGGGAAAACAATTATTCATGGCCTAGCCCACCTTGGCTTGTGACCGCCCACAGAAAGACTGGAAGATTTTGGCTAGGAGATTGTCTCTCTGCAGCTAGTAGGAGCTAACAGCATGTTGTTAACATGGCGGAGCAAATTCGTGCCTGTGTTATTTGTGGCAATAACACATCAATGTTGCATGTCTTGCCTTAGAAAGAAGAGTTGAGGAAGAAATGGTTGGAATTTATCGTTGGAACACCACCACCGAAGTATAGTGCAACATTAGTTCTGTGTTCCAATAATTTTGACCACACTCACTGTGCCTGCCTACAGTTAGAAAGTGGTTTTGCATCGATGTTCTGAAAACCTGGACCTGTACGTCACGACGATCGACCACCAGCTCACAGACTGTAAGTACAAACAAACTTTTCCACCTAACGACTGTTACAAAATAGCATGTTCATATTCTTCGTTAGCATGCATGAAAAGGGCACAAGCTAGGCTTCGGCTAGCCTATATTACAGGAAGCTACACCAGGCACATAACTGAAGTGTTCTGTTCGCGACGTGTAAAATCAGAGAATGTCTAATAGGATGGGCTCTGGTAAAATCCATTAGAGCAATGGTCTATTTTTTGGAACGCAGCCTACTGGCCACGCGCCAGGTGTAGCTACTTCCATTGATTAGGCCTATTGGAAGCTAATTGTTGCAGAAGACGCAACGCGAACGGAATGCTTCAGTTACGTGCCTGGTGTAGTATGACCACACTACCCAGAGATTTAGCTTGTTGAACCTATAATCTTCTAACCTAAGCGTTAAACCACAAATAATAATATTGGCAACAATATCTTATGCTCAACTAAGGACTGGTATTGTTCTAGTCTAAACAGGGAAAATCATCAATACCCGTGCACTATTAGGCTAAGTTGCTATCACTAGAGCCCAGGTATTTACACTTCAGTCTAATTTATGTCTTCTTGCCATTATTACATTGACATACAATGATGTTTTGTTTGATTACTTGCTGTTTACTTAGTGTTTTATATGTCTTCCAGAGCACATCCTCATGTTGGGCTACACAGCTTTCTAGCCTACATTAGGTCATCCTGTTCAGCCTCCTGCCTCTGGAAAGCGGTACAGGAGCCTCCGCTCCCGCACCACCAGACTGGCAAGTAGCTTCATCCACCAAGCAATCAGGATGCTGAACACTCTACCCACTCTCCCATCACTGACAGCCCCCCCCACCCACCAGCCAACCAGGAACCTAGGAAACTAGGAAACTAGGATCCTGTCTACCAAACCCCCCCCCCCCCCCCCCCCCCCCCCGCCCCCCCCCAACACCGCCATGTGGAACTGCACTGTGACTGCGCAGCCAAACGTGTTGCTGCTTCACATCAAGCCTGATATACTTGAATTACTGCATACTGCATATCAATGTAAATATACAGGTCACACAAGCACAAGTTTAAACTTCATGTAACTGTTAAGATTATAGAAATATACAACACAACTACCTCTATTTTTTTTTTTATATATATGTCCTATATTTCTATTTTGATACATACATGTTCTATATTTCAGTCTTGCACTTTAATTTAATGTTTATTGTCTATGGCTATGTCCATAGTATGTCTATGTCTGTATTTAAAGCATGTCTATGTCTGCATGGGAAAGTAAGAAACGAAATTTCAATTCTTTGTATGACCAGTGCATGTAAAGAAATTGACAATAAAAGCCGACTTGACTTGACTTGACTTGACGTTAGAAGCAAAGGTTTGTGATCTAACTTTTATTGTTGTGCTAGTTAGTTTCTAGAAGACTTTTTCTAGTAGGCTAATACAGGTTCTTATGTGCTCATCAATGTTTGGGAAAGTCAATTCATGGGTTTCATCAGGTCACTTTCCACAGGTGTATAAAATCAGTACCTCGATTATGAATGCAGACTGCATGGTGCTTGATTAATACACCTGTGTAAATGGACCTGATGAAACCCATGAATTGCATAACAGATATAATTGATATTACTGAATGTCTTCTTGTGGGTGTGCTACTTAGTACATCATACACCTTACCACAGTCACTAAAATATTTTTGTTTCCATTGTGCCAGTGCAGTTTTGTGTGAGATAGTGAATGTCCTGTGTACTATTAGTATCTTGTAACTTGACAGTAATACACATTTATTTACTTTAGGTACCCAAACAGAATACTTCATGAAAAGTATGAGTATTTATACAAGCACTTCGGATACACCATGGACATGGGGGCCTTCTACTTCTACTCCCATCAAGCCTGTTCATCCAAGGCCAGCTAGAAGACCTCGGGTTGATCAAGAGGAGGAGGAGGATGAAAGCGACATCTCCACAATAACACCTGATGGCTCCACCTATGGCCCAGCGCAATCAATGAGCAATGTAATAGAATCATCACAGCCAACGAATGTGTTTTGTGTGTTGTCCCTTTGGATACCCAGGACAACACAAGCCGAAACAACAACTCAGACCTTTTTTCCTAAATAATCCCAGCACCATCTTACAAAGGATCTGTAGGCCAGATGTCTGCATCGTTTGGCAAAAAGAGGACATTGTTAATTCTGTGCATAGTTTGGATGGTCTTGTTTTGTGTTTGCATTATTTTAATAGACTGCAATATTACTATTTGTCAGTGTTTCTCAAACTTTTTCAGACCAAGGACCACTTAAACAATAATAATTTAAACAAAAAAAAATCACTGACCGCCTAGCAAAAAAACAAAAAACAGTAGACCTACTTCAACAGTCTATTACAGAATAGGCCTTCTCACTAAACCACCTTGCTTATTGTCTTTGCACCATGCTTATGCTGTCAGAGGATTCATATGATTTAAACTGGCATACTGTAGGTTACATGAGTGTTGCAGAACTGTTTGGATTTACTGTACATACAAGTTGGCTCAATATTGCAAACAACTCATCTATTATATTTTACCACATCTACTTGTGGAAAACTTGAGAGAGCTTGCGGACCACACTTTGAGTACCACTGCTGTATGTAAATATAATAAAGCTATTTATTGAAAATTGACCTGTTTTGTATATTAGTTTTAGGAGTTGCATCAGTTTTTGTCCCTTTTAGGCTAAAGGTTTATCTTACCTTTCATATCTTCTGTCTCACAGGGGGCCATAGTAGTCATAGTCAAATGTTTAGTGCATTTTGAAGGGAGTACATTATGTTAAGGCAGACTGGTTCTAATCCTGGGTACAGGGTCATACAGACAACAGGGGTACTGGTGTTGCCCATTTTTCTAACCACATGAGCAATCCCCTTATGAAAAAGTAGTATAGGAATCTTATAGTATTTGGGACAAAATATTATAGTAATCTTATAGGAATATTTATTATAGGAATAATTGGGACATACTGTAGAAGTACTACTAATAACTCTATAATATCCAGTAACCGCTATAGTTTTTCTATAGTAGTCTTATACTATAAGATTCCTATAGTACTTTTTCCTAAGGGTCATACGTGACAGAAAACAACTTGAGTAGGCTAACCTCTGCCAATATAGGCCATCAAAGCCATAGTTTATACTCATTACTGGAGAAGTCTTGCAGCACACGTTCTCTGCTTCTGTGGGAATTCTGGTGCAATTCCAGCGAAATATAGCTAGGAGTAGGTAAGTGTGTTTGCATTAAGATCTATATATATATTGAGCTACAGTATAACCAAGTGGTCTTTCAATGATAGTATCATGGAATTCAAACCATAACTCTATATTCCGATAGCATACATTTAACAGGCTAGGTCAGTGGCTGAACTGCATTTAGGGTGCTTATAACCAGTGTTGTGAAGTAAAATATCTATAGGAAGATTGCAAAGACTTTTGACTGTGTAAAGAAATAGGTCTTTATTTTAAAACGTTTCCAACTGTTTATTACTTGAATGCAAGATGACGATTGCCACAAACCTCTTTTAGGAGAAATTTTAAGCTGACATGCAATTGTTACCATTCTATTAAACCAACGTTCACCGACAAACGATCAGGAAGCGGTTCTTCTTCCTACTCGGATACTAGGATCAAACACATGAAGTTGTATCTCCGAAGACATTTTGTGCAACAGTTTTGACTCGAGTTTTAGCCAGGTTTTAGCACTGTAAAGTTGAATATGGAGCACAGGCAGAATCGGATGAGGACGCACTGGAGGAAGCGTCACAGTACTGTTAGCCAATCAGAGGTGAGGTCATTAACATGTCATGAATATTCATGAGCAAGAGGCAAATCCTGTTGTTCCTCCCCTCCCAGCTTCCCCACCAAACTAGAACAGCATGAAATAGACGCAGGAGAGCATTTTTTTCACCAAAACCGGCTCACAGGGCATTCATTAATACTAGAGACCATGGCAAAATTAATGAAAAAACGATGAGATGAGACCTTTAAGTCAATGGGGAAATTTTGATTAGTTTTTAATTAATAGTTTAAAAAGTATAAAGGTTACAAAGCTGAAAAATACATAGCACCCATGTCCTAAGTAAGACCTACGTAACATAGTTTGAATGAAGTTTCTACGTTAAACGGTTGAAGCTGCATTAAGTGCGTTAGAAGAAGAAGCATAAGAATAAGAAGAAGCCTAGGAATAACAGTACTGTGCATTTTCATGCACTGTAATAATGGCAGTGGGTCTAGCTATATGTGATAACAATGTTTAGTGGGCGTTGTGGCCTGTATTTCAGTAGAGGTGGCTGCGTTGTGTATTTCAGTAGGGGTGGCTGCGTTGTGTATGTATTTCAGTAGAGGTGGCTGCGTTGTGTATTTCAGTAGAGGTGGCTGCGTTGTGGAGGTGGCTGCGTTGTGGCCTGGTGGTGAAAGTCGGCTCCCTTCACACAGATGGACAATGGCTTTCCTCCCTGTGTGAAGCCTGCGCCGGCCTGGTGGGGGGTTCCTGTCCACAGCGCCAACCCTTCTGAGGGGTTGTAGGCGTGGCATGTGTGTGCCCGGCGTGGCATGTGTGTGCCCGGCGTGAGATAGCGCCACAGATGGGCGCCAGGCGGCCAGATTGGTCCAACCTCCATCCCGTGGCAGCCTGGCCAGCAGCGGGCAGAGGCTCCAAACAACATTAGAGCTAGTGTGTGCGTGCGTGCGTGCTAGTGAAAGACACGGCCTAGTGACCACTGAAGAGGGTAGGGGACGAAATGCAGGACGACCTCAAAGACCAATACCAGCCAGATGGAGAACACAGTGATGTGTGGCACTGCACTGATATGGGGTTCTATACTGTTCTGTGGCACTGCACTGATATGGGGTTCTATACTGTTCTGTGGCACTGCACTGATGTGTGGTTCTAGTGTTCTGTGGTTCTGCACTGATATGTGGTTCTGTAGCCTAGTGTTCTGTGGCACTGCACTGATACAGTATGTGGTTCTAGTGTTCTGTAGCCTAGTGTTCTGTGGCACTGCACTGATATGTGGTTCTGCACTGATATGTGGTTCTGTAGTGTTCTGTGGCACTGCACTGATATGTGGGTTTAGTTAAAGTCACCTTGTTCCAGTGTAGCTAAGTACACCAGGGCTGACGCCAGTGTAACGTCATTGTGTACAAACATATGCTATGTATCCATGGCAACCACCTGCTCACATTCACGTTCACTGACTTCATCCCCTTGTCCTGCTTTTTTTTTTATTTTATTTTTTTTTTCTTGTCCTGCCAGGTCCTGTCATCGACTAGGTGCTACTGTCATCTGGCCCCTCCCTCTTTCCGCCAACTTGACCCCGCCCTCTCACATGGCCGTTGCGCTCATATGGTCCCGCCCCTCACAGAACCCCTCCCCCTTCCTTTGGCCACGCCCTCTCACCTGGCTCTGTAGCTCGCTCTGCTGTTTCAGGCGCAGGTTCTCAGGCGTATCCGTGACGATGGTGAAGGAAGTCTTCGGGTAATGCCTGCACAACGACACAACACAACAGCACATCAGAAACAGCACTGCCTACACAACTACACAACAGCACATCAGAAACAGCACAACGACACAACACAACAGCACATCAGAAACAGCACTGCCTACACAACTACACAACAGCACATCAGAAACAGCACTGCCTACACAACTACACAACAGCACATCAGAAACAGCACTGCCTACACAACTACACAACAGCACCCCGACCAGTAGGAACGGCTGAAGTGCACCTAACCCCTCACTGCTCCCCGAGCGCCGCTGTTGTAGCAGGCAGCTCACTGCGTCAGGATTAGTTTGTGCTTCACCTCACTGTGTGCTGAGTGTGTTTCACTAATTCATGGATTGGGATAAATGCAGAGACCAAATTTTCCTCACGGGATCAAAAGAGTATACTTCTACTGTACTACACAACTACACAACACAACAGCACATCAGAAACAGCACTGCCTACACAACACAACAGCTGCTGTTCATGTTGTCATGCCCATTTCAGACCCAGATAACTGTGCAATACAGGAGTTTGCTCATAACTTTAATGAAGTTGCCATTTCAGACCCAGATAACTGGGCAATACAGGAGTTTGCTCATAACATTAACGATGTTGCCATTTCAGACCCAGATAACTGGGCTGTACTGGACCGTACAGGTTATTTCCCATAACATTAAGTGGCATTCAGCTGACCCATGAGAATGAAGAACTCCCTGACAGAACCCTGGTGTGTGTGATGGCCTGTGCGTACTCAGAGGAAGCCATGCCAAAAATACCCCGTACACAACAATCACCTATTGAGACCCGTCAGACGAAACCCCCAGGAAAGTTAATGAATGGCCTTGCGACCCTATCTGATCAAAATAACCCGTCAGGCACAAAGGGGCATTGAGCACGCTCAACCAGCAGGAACCAGAGGGGGCACAGCACTCCTGT
>NC_055973.1:33209865-33242365 GCF_018492685.1 Alosa sapidissima | reverse complement strand
AGACGCTAGTCGAGGAGGAAACGGACACGCTAGTCGAGAAGGAACGCTAGTCGAGGAGGAAATGGAGACGCTAGTCGAGAAGGAACGCTAGTCGAGGAGGAAATGGAGACGCTAGTCGAGGAGGAAATGGAGACGCTAGTCGAGAAGGAACGCTAGTCGAGGAGGAAATGGAGACGCTAGTCGAGAAGGAACGCTAGTCGAGAAGGAACGCTAGTCGAGGAGGAAATGGAGACGCTAGTCGAGGAGGAAATGGAGATGCTAGTCGAGAAGGAAACGGACACGCTAGTCGAGGAGGAAATGGAGACGCTAGTCGAGAAGGAAATGGAGACGCTAGTCGAGAAGGAACGCTAGTCGAGGAGGAAATGGAGACGCTAGTCGAGGAGGAAATGGAGACGCTAGTCGAGAAGGAACGCTAGTCGAGGAGGAAATGGAGATGCTAGTCGAGGAGGAAATGGAGACGCTAGTCGAGAAGGAACGCTAGTTGAGGAGGAAACGGAGACGCTAGTCGAGAAGGAACGCTAGTCGAGGAGGAAACGGAGACACTAGTCGAGGAGGAAATGGAGACGCTAGTCGAGGAGGAAACGGAGACGCTAGTCGAGGAGGAAACGGAGACGCTAGTCGAGGAGGAAATGGAGACGCTAGTCGAGGAGGAAATGGAGACGCTAGTCGAGAAGGAACGCTAGTCGAGGAGGAAATGGAGACGCTAGTCGAGGAGGAAATGGAGACGCTAGTCGAGGAGGAAACGGAGACGCTAGTCGAGGAGGAAATGGAGACGCTAGTCAAGGAGGAACGCTAGTCGAGGAGGAAATGGAGATGCTAGTCGAGGAGGAAACAGAGACGCTAGTCAAGGAGGAACGCTAGTCGAGGAGGAAACAGAGACGCTAGTCAAGGAAGAAATGTAGACGCTAGTCGAGGAGGAAACGGAGACGCTAGTCAAGGAGGAACGCTAGTCAAGGAGGAAATGGAGACGCTAGTCAAGGAGGTGCTGGTGTATTCAGAGAGCAGTCAGGTTTTTGTGAGGGCCAGTATCTGAAGGACTGGCAAGGCAAGTCTCTGAAGTAGGGTGACCAGACGTCCCTAGTGTCTGAAGGCCTGTGTGTTTACATGTTGTTTACATGTGTAAAGAAGCAGCAGGTTGCATGATAACATTGCTGCTGGTTGTAAATGTGGAAAATGAGTTTTGACTGACTGACAGTTTGGTCCTGACTTTAACTCATCCTTCCTCTCCTCTCTCTCTTCTGTTACTGTAGTGTCTCTCTCTCTTCACTTTACCCTGGTGTCTCTCTCTCCCTGTCTTCTCTCTCTCAAAGAGCGTGTGCAAGATAGTCTCTAAAAAAGACAGGTCTAAAGGCCCCTTGTAGAAGAATACACAGTGTGTGTTTGTGCACTAGTGCGTTTAAGTGTGTAAGTGTTAAATCTGTGTATGTGTGTGTGCGTGTGTGTGTGTGTGTTGTCCAGGGTTGGTTCTTCTGTTTTGACCCTCCTCTTGGTCAGAATCTGGAGTTACACTTTAGTCGACTGACTGGCCAAGCGTCGCCATGGGCAACTCCAGACACTTAGCTGCTTCCCGGCAACCCGATCCCCTGAAACAAAGAGCCACTCAGTGGGACATTCAGCCTGCAGGCCATAGCCAAGGTAACCCCTCGCAGCCAAGGTAACCCCTCGCTCTGGCCAGGAGAGAAGGGGGGCGGGGAGTTGTCTATCGAGCCACCAAAGGAAAGGAATGCTAAAAGTTCTTCTAAAAGAATTACCTTCTTCTTCCAAAAGAATAGAGTTAACATCCAGATATTAAAACCTAAAAGCACATTATGCTGCAGTTCATTTAAGCCCACTCAAGTTTTCACACAAAGTTTCTGTAATTAGTGAACACTTTCAATAGTGAACAGTTTCAATAATTGAACTTGAGTGAAAGTGAGCTGAATTGAGACTGGCCAGGCATTCACAAACAAAACAAACCTATTAGCATGTTCACATGTTAGCTTTGTAGGTGTTAGCTGCCAGGCTGGAGCAGACATCAACACTAACAGCAAGTTCAAGTTTATTGTCTCATAATGTGCATAATATGTACCGGTACTCATAAAAGAGATCAGTTATGAAGTTTCTAATGCTCAAGAGCCAGCTCAACTTTAAATAATAAATTAAATCGTAGTAATTAAAAATGTATATTAATTGTGTGTGTGTGTGTGTGGGGGGGGGGTGTATGGTGTGTGTGTGTGTGTTTGGGTTGGTGTATGTGTATGGGGTGGGAGGGGTACCAGTGTGTGTGCTACAGTGTGAATGTGTGATTGTGTGTGTGTGTGTGTTTGCTGTGCCAGCCTATACAGGGCATGCCAATCTGTCCCAGTTAACGGATGCCGGTGTGCCAGCCTGTGCATGGCATGCCAACGTGGCACAACAGGGTGACTCAGCAGTGAACTAAACCGGCCCAACCTGCCCTCTTACAGAACCAGCCCAACCTGCACAGAACCAGCCCAATCCCCAGCCTGCCCTCTTCCAGAACCAGCCCAACCTGCACAGAACCAGCCCAATCTCCAGCCTGCCTTCTTACAAAACCAGCCCAACCTGCACAGAACCAGCCCAATCCCCAGCCTGCCCTCTTACAGAACCGGCCCAACCTGCCCTCTTACAGAACCGGCCCAATCCCCAGCCTGCCCTCTTACAGAACCAGCCCAATCCCCAGCCTGCCCTCTTACAGAACCGGCCCAATCCCCAGCCTGCCCTCTTACAGAACCAGCCCAATCCCCAACCTTCCCTCTTACAGAACCGGCCCAATCCCCAGCCTGCCCTCTTACAGAACCAGCCCAACCTGCACAGAATCAGCCCAATCCCCAACCTGCCCTCTTACAGAACCGGCCCAACCTGCCCTCTTACAGAACCGGCCCAATCCCTAACCTGCCCTCTTACAGAACCAGCCCAACCTGCACAGAACCAGCCCAAACCCCAGCCTGCCCTCTTACAGAACCGGCCCAACCTGCCCTCTTACAGAACCATCCCAATCCCCAACCTGCCCTCTTTCAGAACCGGCCCAATCCCCAACCTTCCCTCTTACAGAACCGACCCAATCCCTCACAGGCCAGATCAGAACCATTAGGCGAATCCTGAATCGGTCTGGTTGCTTGAACAAGAATGGTTCTTTAGGGTCATGAGCGCAGTGTTAATGAGACCGGTTCTTTAATGAGACTGGTTCTTTAGGGTAATGAGCGCAGTCTTAATGAGACCGGTTCTTTAATGAGACCGGTTCTTTAGGGTCATGAGCGCAGTCTTAATGAGACCGGTTCTTTAGGGTCATTAGCTCAGTGTTAATGAGACTGGTTCTTTAGGTCATGTGTTAACGTGACTTTTTGCTGACCTCAGGTTACCCCCAGGTATGATTGACAGATCAGAGGGACGGCTGTTACCGCGGTGACCACAGGAATGATTGACAGATCAGAGGGACGGCTGTTACAGCAGTGACCCCAGGTATGACGTTACATCAGACATGACATCACAGCTCAGTGGTCCTTTCGTGGAAAGGTCTATTAAGCTCCAGGGAAACAGAAGGAAAGGTCAGATTCAATCAGGCGTAAAGAGACCACACACGCACACACACACACACACTCACAATCTCATTTTGTTTTATTATGTCTCTCTTTATCCCTGACACACACACACACACACACACACACACAGCAGCTCTGATGAGCAGTGATGTATTGTGCTTGTTATCTGCGCAGGCGGGGGCTGGATGCCAGCGCAGCATTAAAATGATATTTACGGGCAGGATGGGCTGGGACACTAACACACACACACACACTCCCACAAACACACACACTAACACACACACACACTCCCACACACACACACACACACTCCCACAAACACACACACTAACACACACACACACTCCCACACACACACACACACACTCCCACAAACACACACACTAACACACACACACACACACAAACACACACACTAACACACACACACACACACACTCACACTCCCACAAACACACACACACACACACACACACACACACACACACACACACACACACAAACACACACACTAACACACACACACACTCCCACACACACACTTAAACACACACACTCAAACACACACAGTGTGCTGTAATATAACACTGGAGCTCTGTGCCAAGGGGTCACTCCACAGGAGAGGTCAGTGGTGTGGTGAGGAGGAAAGACCATGAGTGACCGCCAGGTCCCCTTCCAGCTCTGGCTGAGTTCTCCTTACATGTCCCTCTTTTGCATGTCCCTCTCCTTACATGTCCCTCTTTTGCATGTCCCTCTCTTGCATGTCCCTCTCCTTACATGTCCCTCCCTTACATGTCCCTCTCTTACATGTCCCTCTCCTCTCCTTGCCCTCTCTTGCATGTCCTTCGAGCTGAGCTATGCATTGAGGTCTCACCCGGGAAATGCTAATGTGTGGGTCTGCTGGTGAATTTGACTTGTATTTGCATATGCTTTTGAAGGCCAGTGCCACACCCTACTACTTGTGTGTGTGTGTGTGTGTGTGGGGGGGGGGGGGGGGGGGGGGGCAGTTTCTATTGGCAACCGCCCACATGCACTAGCTCCTTTCTGACTCTCTCTCCTGAAAGCACCCTGCTGTGTGTCACCAGAGAGTGGGGCTAATGGCCATGAATGTCTACGTGCAAGAGTCCAGAGTCTTCCAAACCCTCCTCAGCTTCCCTCAGAGCTGAATGGGCTTGTCATACACACACACACACACGTACACACATGAATGGGCTTCTACGTGCTAGAGTCCTCCAGAGTGCTTCCAAACCCTCCACAGCTTCCCTCAGAGCTGAATGGGCTTGTCATACACACACACACACACACACACACACACACACACACACACACACACATGAATGGGCTTCTACATGCTAGACTCCTCCAGAGTGCTTCCAAACCCTCCTCAGCTTCCCTCAGAGCTGAGCAGCAGCTGCATCTGTTTTACTGCAACACATATGCTCTATGCTCTGTGTGTGTGTGTGTGTGTGTGTGTGTGCGTGCATCACCAAACGTACACCAAACTCCGTCATCACCAAACTCCGTCATCACCAAACTCCTTCATCACCAAACTCCATCACGAAACGTACACCGAACTCCATCACATCACCACCACTATGGAACCTCATGTCAGAATAAATCATGGATCGTCATGGAAACGCGGTCACTCATCACTCAGTTTCCATCAGCCCATCCCGCCATGTGAGCAGGTTAGTGAGGACAAACAGTCGGAGACAGGGTTACCACGGCAACGCCCATCCTCTGAGGTGTGTTGTATCGTAATGAGGTAAGGCTCTGACAGGCCCACAGTGGCGACTCTGTCATGTGGAATGAGGCCAGCAGGGCCTGACGGCACAGGCCAGCGAACTCACACACAGCTCCACATGCTGGACTGGAGTAGATTAGCACCCATACAGTACACACCACACAGGACAGGAGTATATTAGCACCCATGCAGTACACACCACACAGGACAGGAGTATATTAGCACCCATACAGTACACACCACACAGGACTGGAGTATATTAGCACCCATACACACCACACAGGACTGGAGTATATTAGCACCCATACACACCACACAGGACTGGAGTATATTAGCAGCCACACACACCACATAGGACTGGAGTATTTTAGCACCCATACAGTACACACCACACAGGACTGGAGTATATTAGCAACACAGTACACACCACACAGGACAGGAGTATATTAGCAACACAGTACACACCACACAGGACAGGAGTATATTAGCAACACAGTACACACCACACAGGACAGGAGTATATTAGCAGCCATACACACCACACAGGACAGGAGTATATTAGCACCCATACACACCACACAGGACTGGAGTATATTAGCAGCCATACACACCACATAGGACTGGAGTATTTTAGCACCCATACAGTACACACCACACAGGACTGGAGTATATTAGCACCCATACAGTACACACCACACAGGACTGTATTGTGTCTGTGTAATGCTGTGTGGTGCTGTATTCAAGAGGTCAAATCCTACAGAATTCTCCACATAGTCATTTGTCCCCAGGGCCATTGAACTGTTCAATGCTTCACTTAAGGGAAGAGGAGAGAAAGACTTCTCTGCATAGTCTGTCTGCCTCTTCACCCCCTCCATGTTTGGATACTGTCTGTCCACTAGCCACTTTTAACCACTAGCCACTTGTACCACTGTCTTTCTGCCTCACTGTTTTGCGTGCTATATTAGCACATTAGCACATATGCATAACCCCTCCCTCCATGCCACAGCCGAACTGTGGCCACACTTATACCTTTTCTTAAAATAGTTATATATATATAGATATATAGACTTTATTTCTGCATTGTTGCACTTACTCATTTGCACCATCACCATGACCACTATCACCATTGCACTATCACCATGACACTCACTCACACAGAGCACCTTACCTTACCTTACTATGCACAGAGAATCACAGGCTCAGTCCCTGCCTCAGTCATTGCAAGCGCCTCTTGATTGATTAATCACCACTATGTGGATACTGTTTTTAGAATTGAGTTAGATTAAGTGTTAGTTAGTATAATTTGTATTTTAGTATATTTAGTATATTCTTTATCTTCTACTGTCCTTATTGCTCAGTTGTGTTTTTATATTATATACTTTTAATTACTCTGCTGTTAATGAATGTGTGTGTATTGTCTGTATGCTACTGAGACCTTGAATTTCCCCTGGGGATTAATAAAGTATCTATCTATCTATCTATCTATCTATCTACATGACCCCTTTTGAGGGGAACCCTCTGACAAAGTCAGCCGATTACATGCAGACAAATGTCTTCCATAATGCCACAATCCATAATGTGCGTTTGTGGGAGTGGCCATACCACCATCAACATGTAACGCATATCAATAGCTCTTCTTTTCCATGTGCTCTGCCTGGCCTTGATAGACTGTGTCTTTTTGCGCCATGTAAACAAAGTGACCAAGCCCATTATTACAGTGTCTGGGGAACTGTGTGTGTGTGTTTGTGTGTGTGTGCGTGTGTATGTTTGTGTGTGTGTGGGTGCGTGTGTGCGTGTTTGAGTGTGTGTACGTGTGTGTGTGTGCACGTGTTTGTGTGTGTGTGTGTGTACGTGTGTGTGTGTGTGTGTGTGCGTGTTTATGTGTGTGTGCGTGTTTATGTGTGTGTGTGTTTGTGCATGGAGGGGGGATCTGCAGGGGTGGAGGGTGTGATCACATGTGTGACTGTTTCCTGTGTAAGTGCTAATGCCTGCTGTGTCTGCATTTGTGTGTGTGTGTGTGTGTGTATATGTGTGTATCTGTGTCTTATTACAAATGCTGAAATGTGTAAATGATGTTTATAGTATTTCTGCATATGTGGGCTTTTATCTTATTTATGATGCCAACATGGACAGCAATAAGTTGGTGCATCTGAGGGAGTGTGTATGACTGTTGAGAGTCAGTGTGTGTGTGAGTTTGTGTTTGTCTGCACGTGAGCTTGAACATGAACTTTGGTGTGTGCACGATTTTCATGTGCGCGTACGTGCATTTATGTGTGTGTGTGTGTGTGTGTGTATATGTGCATGTTTGTCTGTATGTGTGTATATGTGCATGATTGTGTGTGTGTATGTGTATGTTTATGTTTATGTGTGTGTGTGTGTGTGTGTGTGCGTATGTGTGTGTGTGGGTACATGTGTGTGGGTGCGTATGTGTGTGTGCGTGTGTGTACTTAACAGCTGAGTCACGGTGGGGTGCTGCTGTGTTCCATCTCTCTCTCTCTTTGTTTTTCTCTGTTTCTCTCTCCCTCTCTCTCTCTCTCTCCATCTCAATTCAATTCAATTCATTGTGCTTTATTGGCATGACTGTTCAGGTTACAATATTGCCAAAGCATTAAGAACAAAAAAAACAAAAGCAAAAACATGGAATAATCAAAATAGGGGACATTAATAATAATTATACTAATAAAAAAAAAACAATAATAAGACGATAATGTAAACTAGATTTGCGGTTCCGAGGAACTGCAAGAGTGGGTTTGATCAGGGGCATGGAACTCGGCCTCATCCAAGGATTCCAATGGTACTTCATTTATGAAAATCGGGCACACAGATCAAAAGTTATCTGCATTAACGCAACATCCAATAAGCTAAAACGCATAAATATTGTGGTTGCTATGCTGGTTGCTAGGGCAATCATGCTGGTTGCTATGGTGGTCACTAGGTTAGAAGGCCAGCGCCTCCTGAGAGGCCTGAAGGGTCAGTTCTGAGGTTGTTGGCTGCTGGAACCGAAAAATGGACTGCATTTTCTTAAAAGACAATGTGACTGAATGTGAGTGAAGTGCGGGCAAAGTTTGCACAGAAATGTACGATTTTTCCCACCCTCATCGACCTTGTCATAAAACTTGTTTAAATGATCACACGACGCCTCCTTGCTGCTTTGTCGTCTACATCAGCCTTTCTCAAACTTCTTTGACCTGAGGCCCAGTCAAGGCATACTTTGGGGTCATAGGGCCCACCTACATGAACCCACCCCCTCCTCCCACCCCCCATCAAATTGTAATGATATCACAATTATTATTATTTTTATACTATATTGCTATACATGCACTTCAAAACAGTCAATATTTAAAGTGCTAAGATTGTTCACAAAAGTTTGTGAAAGCATGCACATCAGAGTACTGCTTTACTAATGTAAAATATAATTAGGCCTACAATAGTTTCATTGTTTTTGCATTGTTGCATGATGCTTGCATGAGAAATACTTCTCAAAACAACAGCAATTATATGGGTGCCGTTGTTTTGGGATGTTTCCCTCATGCAAGCATCATACACTGATAGAGTATATGCTATTTAATTACCTTTCATTCGAATGCCTGAATGTAAGAATTCGGGAAACACAATATCAGCTTTTAACATTTCTGTTGTTTACAAGTTTATGTAAATCACATAAAACATGAACTGTTTACATACTACTGATAGCCCATTACTGTACACAATAATACTGTGCCCATTCATTAACATAGTGTAGCGCCGAGGCGATTTACTCCCGTGTTGGACTTTCCCCTGTGTCTCTGTTTTCCCGGCGTGTGCGCGTGTGTGCGCAAGTGTCTGTGTCTCCTTCTCCCTTCTGTGTCATAGAATGTGTCAATAAGTTCTGATGTGTTTTGATTGGGGGGAGGTGTCCGGGAGGGAATATTTAGGGGTTCAGATAGGTTAGCGATTGATAAGGGGAGGGAATAGAATAGGGGGTTCTAAGACGTTAGGTGAATTACATGCGAGTGGGTTGTGTTGTTGGTCGATGCGAGTAAATGACGAGTGATTGAGACGTGATTTGTCAGGATCGGTTTGTTGCTTTGTAGTGGACACCTCCTGCTACCCGTACCGTAGCCTGTACATCATTTGAAAAATAAATAACCGGAGTTTGGAACGATACCTCAGCCTCCCCGTCTCCTAACTACTCCTCGGCATTACACTCGCATCGGCCAATAACACAACAACACAACCCACTCGCACGTAATTCACATTTACTCTGACTAAACTTACTGTTTACACATTTAAACCATATTTGCACTTCGAATTTCGACTCCAAATTGTAGTAACTACATCTACGAAGTCTAAGGACGATAACCAGGTAGTCTTTTCAAAGATTACGTCGATTTTATGAGAACGCCAGCCCTCAGAAAAGTAGTAACTATTCATTCATTCACTTCCTTTTTTCTAGCTCGCAAAATCGCGGTTGTTCAACTTCTGTTTACACATTAAAACCATATTTACACTTTGAATTTCGCCTCCAAATTGTAGTAACTACATCTACGAAGTCTAAGGAAGATAACCATGTAGTCTGTTCAAATATAAGATACATTTTGACAGAACTACAAACCTCGTGAAAGTAGTACCTAAAATGACTCCATTCACTTCATTGCAAAATCGCGGTTGGTCTGTTTACACATTAAAACCATACTAACAATTTACATTTCGACTCCACATCGTTGTAACACCATACCAAGGGTCTTAAGAAGTGAGTCAATTTGGCTGATTACGTTTTTAACGCATTTCCAGGGCGTCAGCTCAAAAAAAGCAGTGGCTATTGCTAACGCATTCATTTTCAATGCTTAGCATGTTAGCTAACATTAATAGGTTTGTATATGTGCTTACGCTTACTTGAACGTTCCCTATTGTGGCTTGTGGGGTAGAATCTAACTTGTTGACACGTTTAACATTACTGTTGTTTACTACTTTATGTAAATCACATGACTATAATAAACTGTAACTTACTGAGAGCTAAGGTCATTCTGATTCCGACTGCCAAGTAACCAATTACAGTGTGATGAATGGCCATCACGTAAAGCATGACAACAGCGCCCGTCTGTATATGTGAACGAGACGTGAACGGTACTGTTTTTCTTTTTAATAAACCGCCTGTAGACTTTCACAGTTCTCAATGCTTCGGTTTACATGTAGATACCCTTGGTAGCGATTTATTTTTACTCTACGTTTAGTTCAAGCATCGTTGTTTGGTGGGTCAGGTGACGAGCCGTCGAATCACAGCACAGCACCCAGAATGCATTGCAACACACCGTCATGAAGGGACTCATCGTTAGGTCGGCTTTAAATAGCATACAGAACCTATAGTAATTTAATGTTGTCTGTAAGCTCCACAGATCGTGGCAAGACAATTGAATTGATTGTGGAGTTCTTGCCGGGCAATGATGAGTAACTTAATTTGAACAGTGGCGTGGATGTGTGTTTCTCAATGCTATAATCTAGATACAGCTGTATATGTGACTAAGTTTGAGTGGAGCTAGCTGGGCATTGAAATGGGCTGAATGGACTGGGAAAAAATATATTTATTTTTTTAAATGACCTGAATGAACATGGATTTACTTTAAAAAATGATTTGGTGCTGGCAAGGCATTGAACTGGGCTGAATGGATTTGGAAAATATATATATATTTTTTTAATGACCTGTATGAACATAGATTGGCTTCAAAAAAAGATGGCAGAGCGCGAATGATCTTTACAACTGGTGCTGGCAAGGTATTAAACTGGGCTTCATTCAAGGATTCCAACGGTACCTCATTTATGAAAATCGGACATACGGGTCAAAAGTTACATGCACACACCTTCATATACACAGACAGCCCAGCCCAGCCCATTAGAGCTCTGCCAGATGGCTCAGAACTCTGCCAGGTGCAAGCTTAAACAATTAGAGCTGTGATGTCACAATCAGAATTAGAATCCTGAACATTCCGCCATTCATTTCAATGGGGCCCAAAAACGCAGAAAAACGGGAATAACGAGAAAACGACAAGGGCCAGCGACACGAAAGTAACACGCGCACTACACCGGTTCGGGCCTGAATTTTTGGAGTTTGAACCGCGTTGATAGCTCAAACGGTCTAGGAGCAGTAGTTAGTACAAAAAGTGGGTGAAAAAGAAGATGTAAGTAAACTTAAGAAGAACAATAGTGGTCTTGCTGGATCAAACCCACTAATAATAGAGGGAAGAAAAAGTAGGTTAATAGAATAGTCAAATTGGTGGGGGGGGGGGAGAAGATAAACAACAGTATGGGTGGAATCACTGGCTTACGGTTGCATTTCGTCTTTCGTGACGGCTAGTACATATTTTCCAGCTGCCAGTGCAATTTCTGGAATTTCGCCCAGGATATATTTTAGCTTACCCTCGTTATTTTCATCTAAGATTTCAGGGCGTATGGTACTTGCTTTTGTAAGGAAGGTTTCTCTGAGGTCTGTGTAAAATTTGCATTCTGTTAGGAAGTGTAGCTCTGTTTCTATTTTACTTTCCTGGCAGTGGTGGCACAGCCTGGCCTCTCTTGGTAACCAGGTCTGTTTCCTTCTACCTGTTTCGATGTTCAGATTGTGCTCGCTGAGTCTGTACATAGTCAATGTTCTGGATAATTTTTTGTCTTTGAGCGTTTTTAGATATGGGGCCAATTCATATTTGTGCTTATTTGCCAGATAACATTCAAGTTTATGTTGGGTTTTTGTGATTTCTGTCCAATATGATATATATTTTTCTTTTTCTTTTTCTATGATAGAATTTGGATGGATTTTATTCGCTAATTGAATTGAATCTTTTTTAGTTTTGGGCATTGTCAAATTAATTGGAGTGAGATTACTGTGCTTTAAGATGAATTGATTTAGGGGACTTTTCTCTATATTTAATTCTGAGCTTTTTAGGGCTTTATAATGTAATGAATTGGGGTCACTAAATTGTATGTGTTTCCAAAATTTTAAAATTCTTTTTTTAATTTTGATAATTAATGGGAACTGGCCCAGTTCAGCCCTGCAGCCATTATGTGGGGTATTTCTGTGAGCCCTAAGAATGTTTTTGCAGAAATCCGTGTGCAGGGCTTCAATTGGGTGTTTCTCCCAATCCGCAAATTCATATCTTGAAAGTGGTCCCCATATTTCGCACCCATAGAGGGCAATAGGTTCGATGACTTGCATGAACATTTTTAACCATATTCTTATGGGGATATTGGCTTGAAATAGCATATTTGATAGCATATAGAGATTGTTGTGCTTTTTCTTTTAGGTTTTTTACTGCCAAAATAATTTTCCTGTTGAGTTGATATTTAGATCCCTAAATAAGTATATTCTTGAGTTTGTTCGATTAGTTCTTTGCCAATTGAAAATTTCATAATTTTGTTATTTTTGTTTTTTCTTTGGAAAACTACAACATTTGTCTTTTTTAAGTTCACCTTTAGTGACCAATTTTCCATGAAAATCTATCATCTCTCTCTCTCCCTCTCTCTCTCCATCTCTCTCTCTCCCCCCCTCTCTCTATCTCCATCTCTCTCTCTCTCTCATTCATAGACCTCATCTCTCCACTCAGCAGGGGAGTTGCTGCATTGATCAAACACTCAGCCCTGCATCCCACACACACACACACACACACACATACACTACAGATCTGGGGACCTGGTAATCAGCCATCACCAGGTACACCACCACGCCACACACAAACACACTCAGAAGGGACATATTTCCCTAAAGGTTCACCAAATTGTTTGCTTACATTATATTATCTTTCGTTTAGCTGACCCTCTCGTCCTGAATAACTTACTGTGAACTAACCGCAAGATCCACCCGGAGCCACAAGGGGTTAAATGCCTTCGGGTGTGACACGCTGAGGGCCACGATGCTGTCGACCCCTGGGATCGAACCCACAACCTTCGGGTGTTCCACTTGGAAGTTCAGGTCCTCCACACCGTGTGTGTGTTTGTGGGAGTGTGTGTGTTAGTGTCCACAGCGCTAACAGGTGCAGCTCGTTGGTTTATTAGCCTGAGGTGCTCATTTGGTTTGAACTACTTTGCCAGTCATGTGCAGAATAAAAGCAATCTCCTGTAATAAGCTTATCGGTGCATCATCATTTTTAATAACTAATCTGCGCTTACTAGAGTGAAGGCGGGAGATTAAGAGATCTGTGTGTGTGTGTGTGTGTGCAGCTAATGAAGCTTCAGGGGGTGCAAATCCTGCATCAGATAAGGAAGCCAATCATATTTAGACTTTAGGGATTGGGAGCGAGCTCGCTGGTGATCTCCCACTGCTGAACCCACAGGCTCTTCTTGAATTTCCCCTGGGGATCAATAAAGTATCTATCTATCTATCTATCTACAGGCCGTCCTCTGGAGGAGCGGACGAATGGTCCTCTCAGCAGGAGATGGAGAGAGAGAGAGGGTGACAGAGAGAGAGGGAGAGAGAGAGAGCGAGAGAGAGGAAGAGAGAGAGAGAGAGGGTGAGAGAGAGGGAGAGAGAAGGTGAGAGGGGGGGGACACGTCTTATTTCCTCAAACTGTGAGATTTTCCATGACTGAAGCATTATGTCTTCCCAGCACGTCAGAGTGTTAAATATAACCCCCACCCCCCCCCCCCCCCCCCCCCCCAACACACACACACACACACACACACACACACATTCCACGCCCTGCCCTTTTCAAACGCGTCTCATGACGGAGACATACACATCCGTACCTCTCGACGGCCAGTGTGGTGTAAAAGCGCCACAATGCTCCGGAGTGGAGCGCGACGCGGCGGGCCCGATTTGGAAGCCATTGTTCAGCAGGCAGCACACACTCCCCGCACCGAACTCTTATTCTCGGGTTTGTTTAGCTTCCTGTGTGTGTGTGTGTGTGTGTGTGTTTGTGCTCCCCAACCCTCCTCCATTCCCACTCCTCCCGGACATCAAAGAACCACCACACACACACACACACACACACACACACACACACACACACACACAGACACACACACACAGAGAGAGGAAGGGAGAGAGAGAGGGAGAGAGAGAGAATGGCTTGGTGATAGGAGAGTGACCAGGGGACAGGGGCTGGGCCGGAGGTTGGGGGGGGTGGGATCGGTGTCACTTCCTGTCCCTCTGACACAGGAGGCAGCGGAGGAAGGAAGGAACACACGGCTTCTGTGATGTGGATTCAAAGGCTCGTCTCACGCTGACCGTCTAGTCTCACGCTGACCGTCTCACCATGGCCGTCTCACGCTGATCGTCTTATGCTGCCCGTCTCGTCTCATGCTACCCGTCTCGTCTCACGCTGACCGTCTCATGCTGCCCGTCTCACGCTGCCCGTCTCACCCTGCCCGTCTCACGCTGACCGCCTCACGCTGACCGCCTCACGCTGACCGTCTCACCCTGGGTTCCACCAGTCTCCACTTACGCACGCAGCCACGCATGGAATGCTCCATTTCGAGTAGAACACAACCCCAAATCAAATCCCACTCTGTGTTCTCAAGCTTCAATGATGCCAAGGGCCTACAGTACCTCATAATTGACCGTTACAGTATAAGGGCCGACCTCATAAATGACCGTTACGGTATAAGGACCGACCTCATAAATGACCTTTACGGCATAAGGGCCTACCTCATAAATGACCGTTACGGTATAAGGGCCTACCTCATAAATGACCATTACAATATAAGGGCCTACCTCATAAATGACCGTTACAGTATGATGTATCTTTGAAGTGCACCTGTGAGGGAAAAAAACACAGAGCAAGCTCTGGGAACAGGAGCGGAAAAGGACATCAGTGTTTTTTTTTCTGTCTTCTGACAACAGCAAGAATGCATCGTGTGGGAAACTATCATTTATCATATCTCTTATTTGAACGGTCAGATGGATCTCTTATTTGAATGGTCAGATGGAAACCCAGCTTGTGGCACACAAAGCCTCCACAAATTCACTTTGGAATTGTCTAATCCCTCACTTGAGCCAAAGAGTATAGAAGTAACAAGAGGCGAAACTCTGTTGCAGTTTTGACAACAATCGCTAGTTGGCGCTGCTGTCGCGCTTTCGCCATTTTGGACTGATCATGCCACTATGGCCGTTGACTTCAATCAGAACATGCCAACGTAAACCAGCAAGATTGGTCACTATATTGTGCTCAATTTCGAACCACTAGTTCACTTTTAAACACTACAGGTCATATGTATAAGAAAAGAAATATTTGAATATCACACCGCTCAAATTAAATGGCAATAATATTGTGTAGGGCTACATACAATACATGGGCTACAGATCATGTCCATTCACTGGGCAGATCTACAACAAGTTTGACAGAAAGACTTTACAATGGATTTTTAATCTACAACATGACAGAAAGTTTACTTTCCATCACTGTTCCCTCCGGACTGTAAGTCTACTTGAAAATACAGTAGGCCTATGTTTAAACTGCAAATAAAATAGACGGCCACCACTTAGCTCAAGCTAAGTTAGCCAGCCTGTCAACTGGAATGACTAGAGAAGCTAACTAACTAGCATACATGGCTATCGGCAAGCGGCAACACGATAATTTAATAATGACGACGAGGGACATACGTTGGATGAAAAGGTAAATAGGCTAATCTTACATAGCCTACCAACTTCATTTCTCTTAGAAATCGATCCATTTTCTTAACACTTTACAATCAGTGCCCCTGATCAGCTTTGTAAATCAAAGCACCAATTACCACCCCTTTCGTTCGAAAATTCTAAAACAACGATGTTTTTTAATACCTCAAAATAACATTTGATAAATGAACCTTACATTTCAGTAGCCATAGGTGTGTAGATTTGAACCAAATCTGGTTTGGTTCTTACCAGGGCTTTTACTGCCTGAAATATCCAATTTTGTTTACCACGCTCGGAGTTTAGTGCTGGGCTGGTGGGTGCCTATTTCCATCTGTCAAATCTGTAGGAAGCTAAATTATTATGAATAAATGTATAGCCTTATTCATCATATTTTGCATTTCTCAACACGATTTATGACAGTTGGGGAATTCAGGGTATGAGAAAAGGTTAGATATATTTTTTTATATACTGTAAGAAACTTACAGTATATAAAAAAACGTACTTATCTGGACCGATATCATTAAGTTCTATGACAGTTGTGTTGCGTTCAGTCCAAGATGGCGGAGCTGCAGCTCGGTTATGGGTGCGTTTGTTGCAATGGGACGTTCAATTGAGTTTCGCCTCTTGTTACTTCTATACTCTTTGCTTGAGCTGCACTCCTGTTGTCAGGACAACAGCCGTTTGTGTTCTCACTGGTCAGGCTGGACGTGAGAGCATGAGGCTTCAGGTCTCAGGCCAGAAGAGGAGGGGGAGGAGGAGGAGGAAGACCCTGCCGTACTCCCCCTCCTCATCCTCCTCCTCCTCCCCCTCCTCCTCCTGCTCCTTCTCTGAGGGTCCAGATCCTGCCCTCCTCCTCCTCCTCTTGCTCCTTCTCTGAGGGTCCAGATCCTCCCCTCCTCCTCCCTCTCCTCCTCCTCCTCCTCCTGCTCCTTCTCTGAGTGTCCAGATCCTAGGGTTCCTGCCCTACTTCTCCAGACCGTTCGGCTGTCCGCACCGGCGCCTAATCCTGGCCCTGAGGGAACATGTCCCATATCCCAGCACTGCGGAGGCCATGGGGGGGTTAGGGGGTTACGCATTCAAGGGACACCTCTCAGCACCAGGGAACACACACACACACGCACACACACGCACACACACACACACACACACACACACACGCATGCACGTTTACCCTGGGGCTCTTTCTACTACCACAGGATCAGGCCTTTATGAGATATGACAAAAGAAGCATCACTGTGTGTGTGTGTGTGTGTGTGTGTGTGTGTGGATGGGTGTGGGTGTGTGTGAAAATGTGTCACTTTGGGGGGAAAGAGAGTGATGATGTGGGAGATATCAGCTGGACTTCCGTTGTTAATGCACATTTTGACCATTTCAATAAGAAAACCTGACTGGACACGCTGGACATTCCCATACAGGCTTCTAATGCGCATAACAATCTGATTGACGGGAGGGGGGAGGATTGACTGTTGACTTGCATAAGTATAACATGATTAAAAATGATGAAAATAGTTCTACATACTGTACATGTTTTCATACACGTTGACGACCTGATGACCTCACGCTTTGATCCCACCACTGTCCAGAACGCTTCCCTTAATCAGTGCATTTTAAGTCACATAACACAGTGGACAGAAACACATGCAGAGGCCCATTTCCTCAGCAGGCTTCTCATAAATACGCTTAGAATATATGAATGAGTCACAGCTAGATTGGAGACACAACTAGAGAGGAGACACAACAGGAGACACAACTAGAGACACAGCTAGAGACACAACTAGACACACAACTAGAGACACAACTAGACAGGAGACACAACTAGACACACAACTAGACACACAACTAGAGACACAACTAGAGAGGAGACACAACTAGACACACAACTAGACACACAACTAGAGACACAACTAGAGACACAACTAGAGACACGACTAGACACACAACTAGAGACACAACTAGACACACAACTAGAGACACAACTAGACACACAACTAGAGAGGAGACACAACTAGAGACACAACTAGAGACGCAACTAGAGAGGAGACACAACTAGAGACACAAATAGACACACAACTAGAGACACAACTAGAGAGGAGACACAACAGGAGACACAACTAGAGACACAACTAGACACACAACTAGAGAGGAGACACAACTAGAGACACAACTAGAGACACAGAGTAGAGACACAACTAGAGACACAACTAGACACACAACTAGAGACACAACTAGAGTAGAGACACAACTAGAGACACAGAGTAGAGACACGACTAGAGACACAACTAGAGTAGAGACACAACTAGAGACACAGAGTAGAGACACGACTAGAGACACAACAAGAGACACAACTAGAGACACAACTAGAGATACAAATAGAGACACAACTAGAGTAGAGACACAACTAGAGACACAAATAGACTACATATCTATCTTTCTAGATGACCAGGGTCTGGAATCTCCAGGCTAGTCAAACACTGACCTGTAGTATACTGTATCTGATGTGGTCAAACACTGACCTGCAGTGCTGTATCTGATGTTAACAGAGCTCTGGCTGCAAGGCAGTGGGCAGATTTCCTCTCCCTCAACAAACCTGTCTGGCCTCATATCTATAGAGTGTTCTAGATTCTGTCCCCAATACCTGTAGAGTGTTCTAGATTCTGTCCTCATACCTATAGAGTGTTATAGATTCTGTATCAGACAGAATGTATAAATCTGGCTGCTTTAGGCGTCCCAACAAATAGCCCGCCATGAGGATAACGTTGCTGCGTCCACTTGAGGTAATTAAAGTGCAATGCTCAGTCACCATGAAGCCTCTCCGGCAGGCCTTTTGATGATTACAGCCAATTAGCCTCTATGCTCAAATCCCCCATGCTGCGTACGCATTCATTTTACGCTTGTTTGAGATCCAGCACTTGTGTATCAACACACAGGTAGAGTAATTCGAGAGCTGAAATACATGACATACAATCAAGGCCACTGTTCATTAATACAGTACGGGCTTATTGTAAGATATCCCCTCCCCATGCCTGACTGCTCACTTCATTAACCTCTGATTGAAATGAAAGCCAAACTGAGACAAATGTGATCTTAACAGCGTATTCTGTGATTCTAATCCAAAGCATCTGTTTTTAAACTCACTTAATTGCTTCTCCCGCTGCTCTAGCTGCCTGTTGTGTGTATAAGTATACTCTTTTGATTCTGTGAGGGAAATTTGGTCTCTGCATTTATCCCAATCCGTGAATTAGTGAAACACACTCAGCACACAATGAACACACAGTGAGGTGAAGCACACACTAATCCCGGCGCAGTGAGCTGCCTGTTACAGCGGTGCTTGGGGAGCAGTGAGGGGTTAGGTGCCTTGCTCAGTGGCACTTCAGCCGTTCCCACTGGTTGGGGATCGAACCGGCAACCCTCCAGTTCCAAGCCCGAAGCCCTAACCAGTAGGCCACGGCCGCGCTATGATGCTGATTGGGCAGTAAGGTCCAGCACACATCGAGCTATGATGCTGATTGGGCAGTAAGGGCCACCACACACCGAGCTATGATGCTGATTGGGCAGTAAGGGCCAGCACACACCGAGCTATGATGCTGATTGGGCAGTAAGGGCCAGCACACACCTAGCTATGATGCTGATTGGGCACTGAGTCACCTTGTGTTGCCTTTGTGTGGCGAGAAATAGTTGCAACGCACACACTGCAAAGACACACAGCTCACCGTCAACTCACACGAAGGCGTGTGCTGCTTTCCTTATATGCAAATACATAGGTACAGATAAACAAACAGCCTCATAAACAAATATACAGGCACAGATAAACAAACAGCCTCATAAACAAATACACAGGCACAGATAAACAAAGCATAAACAAACTCTTGCTCACCAAAGACAGTGCATAACAGGCCTATGTCTGTACTTCTATTTAGGAATATGAGGGATAACGGGCAAGTTGCAAATGACTCTGGCATGGTCAGTCCTGGGGTTCAAATGACCCTGGCTTGGTCAGTCCTGGGTCTTTTAGTGACGTTGCAAATGACCCTGGCTTGGTCAGTCATGGGGTTCAAATGACCCAGGCATGGTCAGTCCTGGGTCTTTTAGTGACGTTGCAAATGACCCTGGCTTGGTCAGTCCTGGGTCTTTTAGTGACGTTGCAAATGACCCTGGCTTGGTCAGTCCTGGGTCTTTTAGTGACGTTGCAAATGACCCTGGCTTGGTCAGTCATGGGGTTCAAATGACCCAGGCATGGTCAGTCCTGGGTCTTTTAGTGACGTTGCAAATGACCCTGGCTTGGTCAGTCCTGGGTCTTTTAGTGACGTTGCAAATGACCCTGGCTTGGTCAGTCCTGGGTCTTTTAGTGACGTTGCAAATGACCCTGGCTTGGTCAGTCCTGGGTCTTTTAGTGACGTTGCAAATGACCCTGGCTTGGTCAGTCCTGGGTCTTTTAGTGACGTTGCAAATGACCCTGGCTTGGTCAGTCATGGGGTTCAAATGACCCAGGCATGGTCAGTCCTGGGTCTTTTAGTGACGTTGCAAATGACCCTGGCTTGGTCAGTCCTGGGTCTTTTAGTGACGTTGCAAATGACCCTGGCTTGGTCAGTCCTGGGTCTTTTAGTGACGTTGCAAATGACCCTGGCTTGGTCAGTCCTGGGTCTTTTAGTGACGTTGCAAATGACCCTGGCTTGGTCAGTCCTGGGTCTTTTAGTGACCCTGGCTTGGTCAGTCCTGGGTCTTTTAGTTGGGGAAGAAAGAAAGAGGTGGAGGAGAAAAGAAAGTGAGAAAGTGCCTCATCTAGAGACAGACCACACATCAGAGACGGACCACAAGGGCCGTGTTCAGGACACGCTTAGGGATATGTGATGATTACACTGCGTTTCTTAGCAACAGGTACGCTAACTGAATTACTAATCAGAGCAACACTTTTACCCACAGCAGATTCAACATGTCACATCGATCATGACATGTCAAATCGATCGCAAACAAGCCGACAGTGGTTGGTGGGGTTTGACAGTGCTGCGTACACCCCAATTATAATTGGGCCACAGACATCGATTAATCAACTGACCCAACATCGTCAGACATCGATTAATCAACTGACCCAACATCGTCAGACATCAGTTAATCAACTAACCCAACATCGTCAGACATCCGGCCGTCAGCAAGATGTGTGTCTCTAAGTCACAGAATAAAGATTCACAGAGACTAGAGAGAGACTCAAGAGTGGCACGTATGCTTTCACAGAGACTAGAGAGAGACTCAAGAGTGGCACGTATGCTTTCTCTGCTGACTAACAAACAACCCGCATCTTCATGTCAAATTGAAGTAGGACTAGAAACACATTGTCTGAGATGCAGTCACTGTAATTAACGTAACATCCACCACACGCTGAGATGGAAATGTGTGTTAGAGGTGTATGCATAGAAAAATGGTGGCAGAAAAAAAACAGATAACCTTGAACTTATCAATAACCAACACTCCAACCAAAGTGATGAACAGAGCTGTGCCAGTCAGCCTTCCGAGAGCAAAAATCCCATCAGCTCTCATGAAACAACGTCAGATAGAATGCCTGTGCCAGCCTGCTCTAGGAGTAGAGTGAAGAAGTATTGGAGTCAGGGAAACAGCCTCTTAGATCTCTCTCTCTCTCTTTCTCCCTCTCCCTCTCTCCCTCTCTTTCTGTCTCCCTCTCCCTCTCTCTCTCCCTCTCTTTCTCTCTTTCTCTCTCTCCCTCTCTCTCTTTCTCTCTCACCCCCCCTTAAGCTGAAACGGTGGCTTCTCTGACTGCTACTGCATGGTTCCCCTCCTCTCTCTTCACGTTCAGAAAGATTAGTTGTTACATAATTCTCTCAGCCTCCGTCTGTCTCTCAGAGGAGAGTAAGCATGTCAGGCACATCCTGCGGATGAACAACACCAGGCCTTTTTTCAAGTTAGTTACGATCACTCAGGCCTTTTTCATTCTTTTTCACGTTAGTTACGATCACTCAGGCCTTTTTCACGTTAGTTACGATGATGTCAATATGGACAGATTTACAAAATATTTACTACATCAGACACTTGAACTTTTGCAGCATGAGTACTGGGTTGAATAATTGAAACATCTTATGTAATTGTTTTAAAATATGCAATCATAGCTCAGTGGCATCCAAAGGGGAATTCTGATGGGACATAAATATTTTAACATAATTTAGAACAATGTTTTTTGACGTATGCATCTCCATGTAAGAGTGGACTGTGTGTACCTCTGACAAACACACACACACACATACAATATACATACAAATGCATTCAATACATACACACACACACACACACACCACAACTATATATTTCACTGGACTGGGCGTTGTAGTAAAGTGAGTGAGTAGTACACCCATCTAGCCGAGATCCTGGATGGTCAGTGGTTTTGAAAAGCATGAACTCTGGCAGTGCGCCCACTAATCCTGTGCTCACTGCCCCCTTTCATCTTGCAGGGAGCAACGAGAGAGAGGATCATGGACCAGGACTGGGGCCCACAGAGAGGAGGAGGTGGAGGAGGAGGTGGGGGGAGGAGGAGAGGAGGAGGAGAGGGGAGGGGTGAGGAGGAGGTGGAGGAGGAGGAGGAGGGGAGAGGAGGTGGAGGAGGGGGGGAGGAGGAGAAGTATGAGAAGGAGGGGAGGAGGAGGAGGAGGAGGAGAAGGAGGAGAGGGGGGGAGAGGGGAGGGGTGAGGAGGAGGTGGAGGAGGAGGAGGAGGAGAAGGAGGAGAGGGGGGAGAGGAGGAGGAGGAGGAGAGGGGGGGAGAGGAGGAAGAGGAGCAGGGGGGAGGAGGAGGAGGAGAAGGAGAACTATGAGGAGGAGGAGGAGAAGTATGAGGAAGAGGAGGAGGAGGAGGAGGAGGATGGGGGGAGAAGAGGGGGGGGGAGCAGGGGGGAGGAGGAGGAGGAGAAGTATGAAGAGGAGGAGGAGGAGGAGGGTGAGACCAACCTGGGCCGGAATATTCTAGATTGTACAGAGATCCCGGGGGTGAGGCCCAAAATTCATAAGAAGAAACTCACAGTTCTACACCATGAATGGTCTGGTCTCTCCCTCCTCCCCAGACGACATTCTCTCTGTATTCCATTCCACATGTACTGAAATTCTAGACTCTATTGCCCCTGTTCGGGTTAGATCTACTAAACCTAAGGCGGACCCTTGGCTAAATGACTCTACAAGGTCCCTTAGACAACTTTGCAGACAAGCTGAACGTAGGTGGAAGAAGGACAATTTGCATGTATCACTGGGTTTATTAAGAGACAGTTTAGCCGCTTATCAGAAGGCTGTGAAAGCGGCGAAGATGCAATATCTCTTGTCGGTCATAGCTGGCAGTTGCCACGAACCAAGAGTGTTATTTAACTCTATAAAGCTGTTGTAAATCCACGTACAGCTGATCCAACAGAGGCGTCAACTAGCACTTGTGAGAAGTTTCTCTGTTATTTCATTGACAAAATAGCATCTGTTAGGCAATGCACTAGTGTTAAATGTAATGTTAGTTGCAATGGGTTTGTACCTGCTGCTAATATGCCAGTTTCTCTGACGTTGCTTTCAGAGATTGTGCAACACATGAAACCCACCCACTGTCCGTTAGACATTATTCCTGCCAGGCTAGTGAAGGAGGTCTTTAATGACACTATTGGGCCGAGTCTACTCACTTTTGTAAATGCCTGTCTCTCTCTAGGCTCTGTCCCAGCTGCCTTTAAACATGCTGTGGTCAGGCCCCTACTCAAGAAGCCTCATCTTGACCCCTCAGTGCTGTCCAATTTCAGACCAGTCTCTCATCTGCCTTTTCTATCAAAGGTTTTAGAGAAAGTTGTTTTTAGACAGTTACAAGCCTTTTTAACAACAGAACTCTGTGTTCGAAAAGTTTCAATCTGGTTTTAGATCACGTCATAGTATAGAGTCTGCACTGTTGAGAGTACACAATGATATTACTCTGTTTGTAGACGCTGGGAACCCTGCCGTTTTAGTGCTTTTGGACCTCACAGCGGCCTTTGATACAGTGGACCATGCAGTCCTTCTCTCCCGCCTTGAGCACTGTGTAGGCATCCGAGGCTCGGCACTTAAATGGTTTGGCTCCTATCTGACAAACAGGAGCTTCTCTGTCATGCTTGATGATTTCTCCTCGTCAACTACTCCTCTCTCTTGTGGGGTACCCCAAGGCTCGATTCTTGGCCCAACCCTGTTTTCCCTATACATGCTGCCGTTAGGGGCCATTATAAGAAAGCACAACTTGTCTTTTCACTGTTACGCAGACGATGTGCAAATTGATTTGCCTATGAAACTGAATGACAGCGCAGCATTAGATTCCCTACTTAGCTGTATTCATGACATTAAGTTGTGGCTATCACAAAACTTTCTTAACTTGAATGAAGCCAAAACTGAGTGCATCATGTTCAGTACTGCTGGGACACCAAACGGTCCAGCTCTGAGTTTGGGAGCTCTGGCTACTTATCTCAAGCCAGCTGTTAGAAATTTGGGGGTTACTTTTGATTGCAACATGAAATTTGACAAGCAAATCAGTAATGTGGTTAAAACAATTTTTTTCCAGCTCCGTCTCCTGGCTAAAGTTAAGATACTTATCCGAGATGTTGACCCTGCGTGAGCACAACCGGTCTTTGCGGTCTTCTAACCAACTGGTGTTAGAGGTCCCAAGGTCCAGGTATAAACGGTGGGGTGAGCAGGCTTTTGCGGTTTTGGCCCCGAAACTCTGGAATAAGCTACCCCCTGATATTCGGACAATAACGGACATTGGTCTTTTCAAGTCTAAACTAAAGACTCACTTGTTTAGAATGGCTTTTAATATGCTGTAGTGGTGTGACAATTCTAGTTATTTATTTAAGTCTACATGTCAATCTTTTTACTGCTTGATATGCTGTTTTTATATAGCTTCTGATGTGAAGCACTCTGGGCGCCTACTGGTTGTTGTAAAGTGCTATACAAATAAATGTTGATTGATTGATTGAAACTGTGAGGGGGACAGTTCTATCTGAGTTATATCACAAAAAACTGATACCATAATAATACATGTTCAAACGTGCCATTGCCTTCATTCATGATTCATCCATCCATAAAGTTATAGAACGTCAGTGCATTGTGTATTACGTGTGACTTCCATGCATAAAGTTCTAGAGTGTCAGTGCATTGTGTATTACCTGTGACTTCCATCCATAAAGTTGTAGAACGTCGGTGCATTGTGTATTACGTGTGACTTGCTTTGTGGTTTGAGCTTCGAAGGTAAACTGGGAGCCCTGAAGGAGAAACAATAACTGATTCTCTATTAAAGGTTAGCAGCACCGACTGATTGGATATCTCTCCATTGCCATAAAGGTCAAGCAATTTGCACTCCACCCCTAGAGGTAAGAGAATACCAGGACAGATTGCTAACAGGCAGCTAATGAATTTGACCACAAGGGCTATTCAATCTGACAAGAGGGAGGATGAACACTGACCAGTGCTTCAAATGTTGACTGCTGCAAAGCCTAAGGGGTGTTACGCACACTGTGACTTTGTGTGTGTGTGTGTGTGTGTGTGTTTCTATAAATGTACAGAGAAGCCAAGTCGGTGCTATGGCTGTCCCACACACGTACGTTGCGGCCTGCATGTGAAGTCGAGGGCTGTTTTCCCTCTAAACCACTGGGCATCAGAAGCCTCTGTCTGCTTCCATGCAAATGCACTCAAAATAGACTTGTTATGCCTTACCATGGCAGGGCTAGCTAGCCTTTTCGTATGAATGTGTGTGTGTGTGTGTGTGTGTGTGTGTGTGTGTGTGTGTGTGTGTGTGTGTGTGCACATATGGTCCACAAAGTTCCACGCCCTGCTCCTTTGATTTGACTTGAGCTAGAACTGCCCTCATAACAGTCAGGATAAGCACAGCATGTGGACGTCACATGTTAGCCCAAGCGTCCAAAGAGTCCACTGCAGTGGCATGCAGTGAAGCAGAGCAACAGACCCATCCTATATATCCCCACGATGCAGGAGAACTAAACACTCTACCAAGCTCCTACAAACCCATCCTATATATCCCCACGATGCAGGAGAACTAAACGTTCTACCAAGCTCCGACAGTATCTTTGGAGCGCTAATGGTGTTAACCAATATGTACTGCTTTAAAAACGTTTTTCATACACCTCATCATAATTCTTATATGTTGACACACATATCCCAAAGCTCTTGAATGATGTTGATTCAAGTTTAAGGAGTTTGATTAGCTGTAAGACTTGTTTAGGAACTTCAGCATCACTTGAGGAGTTTGAGTAGACTTGTTTAGGAACTTTAGCATCACTTGTTTAGGAACTTCAGCATCACTTGTTTAGGAACTTCAGCATCACTTGAGGCCAATAACAACTAACCAAAGGCTGAGCAACGTTCCCAACACCAGAACCTTTGAGAACATGTGCTTGCACACTAAACTAAACAATGTTCCCAACACCAGAACCTTTGGCAAAGAGAACATGTGCTTGCACACTAAACTAAACACTAATCCCCTGAATGGTCAGCCTGAAGCTGTTTACCTGACCCAGCTGACCAGGCCAGGCTTTTTTCTGTTCACCTTACCCAGCCGACCAGGCCAGGCCTTTTCTGTTCACCTTACCCAGCCGACCAGGCCAGGCCTTTTCTGTTCACCTTACCCAGCTGACCAGGCCAGGCCTTTTCTGGGGAGCCGATACAATATATTCCCCCTTATGTCCAGGTTGTCTTTGGGACAGCATGCGCTTTACAAAATCCTTCTGTGCCCACAAACCCAAAGACACAGCAATGGCAGCAGCTGCAGAAGCGGTCACAACAGACCACCAGCTGGCCGCGGGACAGAGAAGCTGGTACTTACGCGTTACAGTACGGCTTTTTGTCGTAGCCTTTGTAGTTCTTCATGTTGAGGGTCATTTTGCAGACCTCACAGTGAAAACATCCTTTATGCCAGTTCTGTAATAAAAGATTATACGGAATTGAACGACCTGATGATACTGATAATAAAAGGCATATAGCAAGTTACATGAGGACTAAATTCCATCAAACATGTAATGAACAGATGCGTACTGCAAAATAACTTCTGACCTCTTGTAATCTTGCTAAAACAAATGTAATTGAATTGATTGCATTTGATCAAATGATCAAGCTTTGACACTATTCCTCAGTGGGGTGGGGGGGGGTTGCCCAAATCAAACTCTGCTCAGGGCTCTAGGCTCGGGCAAGGGGACTTTACTCGAGGGCTTTTATACTAGCTATCACATGTGGGTCTAATATCATGTGAATCAATCACTGGTTCCATCAATTGGACAAGTAAGGAGACACTATAGGTGAATATCATCAAATGAGGCTACAAAGGTTCATTTGTAACAAGGTTCATATTTGTTATGTGTCTTCAGGCCTTCCACTATGCAGCTCAATCATCACAAGTAGGCCAATGGGAAAGTGACATGTATAGCGTCTATATACTATACTATACAATATTTATAGACCTAGATGGTAGATCCCCTTACCAGCCCATTATAGGACTAATGCCACCATGCCCAGATGTAGTTAGGTTTGCAGCTAATTTCATTTGAATGACGTTTCTATTAGCTATACTCCATGCAAAGAAAACCGTTGTTCTGAACAACTTAAGCGCTAGGGATGCGTATGTATACTTTGTGTTCCATTGGTTTAAATGTGCATGACTGCCACTTGGCATTTGTCTCCCTTGAGTGATTAGCCTACATGACTACTTTATAGCCCACTGCTGTTTCAGAAGTGTCCTATGTCACAATATCAGCGCGACACTGAAACATCAATAATGCACAACCTTTATTATGTAAGACTTCATTAGTGTGCCTTTGAGCGGCATTCCACTGCTTACTACTGTTGAAGAAGTATAAGAACAGAATAAAACTATGTACAAACCGAATTAGGCTACAAGTTAAACAACGTATTCCTCTGAACGTTTTCAAGCATCCAACAGCAGAAAACCCTGTCAATCCTATTGTTGTAAAGCGAAGGTGTTGTGCTTTCTGCCTTGTAGTCTATACAATTATGCTGAATACGGTAGGTCCTTCAGAAAAGTCATATTTATTTCTGTTTGGGAAAGTCACCATTGACAAATTGCCGTTTCCATTTCCAACACTTTGCCCGGCCACTGTCGCTGCACCAGCTAAGCTACAGTTATTTGAGGACTTGCTGAAGTCTCTGAAAAAGGCTGGTAACTACTGCGACAACGTAGACTGATACCAATTTTACATGTTTCAGCAGAGAATAATATTATAAACTCACCTTATCGAGGCAATTCACTTTCTCTGTCGGATAGACAATTTTCCCACATCTTGCGCACGGAGGATTCATTTTGAAAACACGCGAGTCTGTCAATTTCGTCTGTTGTGTAGGCTACAAAAATATGGTATCCTTTCAAAATAGTTCCTAAATGCTCATTGTTCACATCACGAGTAAGGACAACGACAAATACACTGGCGACCGAGAGTATGGTCGATCGCTCTCTTTCGCGTGCGCGCACGCAGTTAAATAAATACAGTAGTCGCCACGGATGCGATGCTCCTGTCTTGTGGGTGCCGCATTAGAATTGCACAGACGTATACGAGCTGCTCGTGTGACACAGCACCTTAAAACGACCAGACAGCGGGAATCACCGACGCGACTTCCCCAAACCACATGATCCAGGTTTGCGCTCGGGCAGGCAGGGCAGTGGAATGTTTTCGTGATAGAGTTTCACTCCAGCTGGGATGAGCCAAATGCGTAGGTCACCTTTACCTGTTTGATCAAACAGTTTATAGTTAGGCTACGCCAAGAGCAAATGACACCCATATGCTCATCCAAACTAGATGTGATACTTATTTTAGCCTACTATTCTTAAACTGTGACTGGACCACTGAAAAACAGCAGCAAATGTATCAGCAGAAATCAGACACTTTTGTTTTTATTTATTTTTTCCCCTCGAATAGTCTGTTATGGTATTAAGATGCAAAAACTTCATGTAGCGTTCAGTAAACATGCAAAGTGCATTTGGTCTGTTGATTTGGTATGTTCGGTACACAATTGCTCAACACATCACACATGCCTAGTGCATCAATGGTGGAGTGCAGACACGGAAAAGCCTCATGGTAATTTGGACCAAGAGGAGCGTTACATAACGGGTGCCGTCAAGGAGATCAAAGGATCAGCCTGCTTTCACTGAAGGCTGGAGAGTAGGCTACACATGAAGAATGGAATATGTCGTTTGAAGAAAAGATCACATTAACATTACATTCAAAGTGGCAATTTGTGTGAGTGAGTGGGTATTTAGCCTAATCACATTTCGAACAAATTTACCCTGCTGTTCGAATTAATCGCATGCATCAAATGCACTAAAACTGTGGTTTAACTGTGGAACGTGGTACAAGTGTTGGTCAGACACCGAACTATTTAGCTCTTGATGCTTTCTCAAACTATTTAGGGGCAACCGATTGAACTTGTGGAGCACGAGTCAAAAAGTTCCCAAGATACAGTAGGCTACTCAGAAATGTAGTATTGGTGTGTCTGACCATTTGTGTAGGCCTAACACCTGCTGACCATTCGCCAACATTTGTCATGTTTTATCGCCCCCTGCAGGATAGAACATGAAATTAATCCATGTAAGCCTACCATATATAGCCTGATGTCTGAGTATTTGAGCGACAATGATAGACTTTTTGGACAAAAGGTCAAGAAGGGGAATATGCCTTATTATTCACATGAACAACTGAAATCATTTGACGCAAAATAGCCTAAACAAAACAGTTTGACCATCGGTCAGTCAACAAGCAATAACCTAATAGGACAATGGTGATCACAATAATGGTTGCCTACATCTTTATCTTATTTAACACTATTTTAATAACACCAAATGTATGTTGATAGGCTATTAAATATTGTTGTTGTTGTTGTTGTTATTATTATTATTACTAATAAGTTTAATGTTGGCCTTTTCAACTTTATCTTAAACAATTATATAGTGTTTCTGTACGTTGCTTTGGACAAAAACGTCTGCCAAATAGGCTTAGCCTACCATAAACATAAATATTAACACACAGATTCCGTCTAGCCTATCTATGATCCTCTGTAGGCCACCAACTATTAATTCGATTGGCCACTTCCAAGGGTATCCCATCATGCACCAGCAAACAATATGAAATAGGGTACACTATAAATAAAAATATGAACTATTCGTTTTGGTGTTCATATTGTGAAATATCATCAAACCCATACTAGCCTACCGCTATGTTATCAGCTGTAAGGTATTTTTTGAACATCGCATCATAGTAGTACTACCATAATAAAATGTATCACTCGTTCAGTAAGACATAAATACCATGCCCTACTAGACTATGATACTGGCTGGTCCGATGTCGTGAGTTTCACTAATTGTTATATCTCTCAGTCAGTTACCTAAGGTCCCTGTTTGAATTCCCTTCCTGCTCACTACGTGATTTGACCAGTCTTTTACGGGCGTCGGGACACACAACAACTAGTGTAGGCTGCATTCAGATTTAATAAATAATTTTTGTGCGCTCCCGAAAATAAATAGCATCAAAATGGACTGCCTGCATTGGCGCAAAATCTGTATGCTACGTCGTTTAATGATAACATAGTCTATAGCCTACGTTTCGCATTTGTCCGGTTGTAAATGTTATTAATGACAATCGACGGAGATTGTTATCCTCGTAGGGGTAAGATAATGATATGCATACCAACCGGCATGCATTGCGGTTATTCAGCTGTTTATGAAACGTGCAAAACAAAGATTCCTCTACAAAGCATTCAATTTTGAAACAAATACACATCAAACAAAATACCTTTCTACATTATTAACAGCTTGTTAGGTAGTGTTCCTACTCGATAACTTACGCACCCTTACTAAAAGCACCACTAGAAAGATTGCGATATAAATACAACGCAATCACCTACTAAGATCGGTCGGTCCGAAAGCAGTGGGTATTTACAATTGATTGCTACAGTCAGTTACAGAAATCCTTGTTTCTTCTCTCCCCTCTCCCACTGCTGTACTTGACTGGCTTTTTACATAGTTTTGAACGTTATCCACAATTATGTAAGACATTATGAAGCTTCTACATTGCTGCCACTTTTTATATAAATAGTTCAATTGTTTGCTTCACGCCATGAATAATACAATATAGCCAAGTTGGACACTGTTGGAGTGGGATAACGTAACCAAATTAACTTACCACAACAGGTTTTAAAATGTCCTCTTCTTTTGAGACGTCAGTCTGGACCCAAATTATTGTAGAGTAAGCCATTTAGCATGAACAAACACAAACAAACATGCCTGTTTCCACACGGATATGACCACTATAGCAAGACTTTGGCACAAAAAAGTAGATAAAGTGAATGTAGAATGTATTGTTACTTAATTACAATGACGTAATGGGAAAAACGGATGGCAAGCAAATTAAAGTATTACAAAATATATATATATTTATTTGCTATTGATAATTCAGAATTGAAAGTCAACAAAACACTCTTTATAGAAAGCACAACAATCTTATTTTGGAATATTTAGAAAAGGAAATAAATAAATATTTATAAACAGGGCATCTTATAGCATCAACTTGTTATTCAAAGCATCAAACTCACATAGGTACAATAAGCTATCTACACTGTAGTATTGAACTCCAACCAAGTATCACACTTGATCCAATTAAACAATGGCAATGATGCAAAGGAACCAGCAGCATCCACTTGAGAGCAGCAAGCTTGTAAATATTAGATTTCACTTCCTGCCTCATTAAAAATCAGAGAATGCAGTACATCACTGCCGAGACTCTAGTCATCTTGCGCCCACTCTGAAATGGCTCCTCTACAGGACACGCAGTATCCAGGGTCTGAACTCTTCAAAAGAGACCACACCAGATGCCCACTCATGCCACGGCAGGGATGAGGAGAGCCCACCAGATGCCCACTCATGCCACGGCAGGGATGAGGAGAGCCCACCAGATGCCCACTCATGCCACGGCAGGGATGAGGAGAGCCCACCAGATGCCCACTCATGCCATGGCAGGGATGAGGAGACCACACCAGATGCCCACTCATGCCACGGCAGGGATGAAGTACTGCAGGGATACGTCCTCGTGTAGCAAGATCAAGTGCACAATTCGCTTGTGAACGATGTCTGTTGAAGGAGGAGCAGATGAGAACAGCACTCCTACGTGTATGTGTCACTTAATACTCATTTCTATACAAACCAAGACGGCGGATTCCTAAAGAAATGCAACCACCCACCAGGGTTGTGCACAATTCGAATTGCAATTCTGCTTCCTGTTTTCTACCTCAATTGAAATGCAAGTGAAATTCAAGAATTGAATTGGAACTTAAGAGCCAGTTTTAATTCAATTCTGGAATTTTGCACAATCCTGCCACCCACACCATAATCTGGTTTGGTTCTTACCGGGGCTTTTACTGCCTGAAATATCCAAATTTTTTTACAGCTATTTTTTTGTCAAATGTCATTTTTGGCACATAGCTCTAAATGAGCTATGTGCCAAAAATGACATTTGACAAAATAGCTGTAAAAAAATTTGGATATTTCAGGCAGTAAAAGCCCCGGTAAGAACCAAACCAGATTTTGTTGAAACACGCACTGTTAACACACTTAAGGCTACTGAAAAATGTAAGGTTCATTTATC
>NC_055973.1:33117365-33204865 GCF_018492685.1 Alosa sapidissima | reverse complement strand
AATAAATAGCAAAATCATGGTAACAAAAAGAAAAGCTCTCCAAAACTAGAGCACAAACGTGATTGCTTTCAGTTTACAGTTTAGATTAGATTACAATAAAGGCAGGCCGGCGCCGGAGGAAAGGAAAATGTAGAAATAAAAATATCCCCAAAAGACAAAATAATAATCCCCAGGAAAACCCCTAAGGAAACCCTCCCCAGTAGCCTACAGTATGTAATCTATATTCAACTTAAAGTCGCGCCGCTCACGACTAAACAACAAGAGCGCTTTTAAAGAGCACGGGACAACACAGAGAAGTGGGCCAGCTGCTACAACCTCGCTACTGTCGCGTGTCTCCTGCAAACAATGGTAAAACAGTTCTAATGCAAGGAGATCACGGAGCGAATGGAGTGCACACCAAAGGACCAAACAACTCGCACAAAACTACTAGCTTACCCACGTTGCGTGACTCCTGCAAACAATGATAAGACAGTTACAGCGCAAGGAGATCACAGAACGAATGTGGCAAGACAGGCTCACAGGCCAGGAACAACAACTTTGTTGCCGTGATCGCTTGCTGAACAATGATAAAACAGTTCGTTATTGCAAAGCAATAGCCGCTATAGCAGAGACTTTATAATGAGGAGACACAGCACTCAAAAATTCCTCCATAGAAATGCATGGGGCTAGTTTGTAACGCCAATATGGCCATCGTCTACACATATCCAACCCCTTCCTCCGCAAAACGCCGACATGTGAATACAATGAGCCAATCATGTGGTGTGAGGTGAATACAATGAGCCAATCATGTGGTGTGAGGTGAATACAATGAGCCAATCATGTGGTGTGAGGTGAATACATTGAGCCAATCATGTGGTGTGAGGTGTATACAATGAGCCAATCATATGGTGTGTTGTGAAGACATCGTGCCAATCGTGTGTTTTGAACTCGCTGCTGGAGCAAGATTGGTGTCGTGAAGCCTTGCGCACATGCATTTCTGCCGAATAGGATGCCCGATGAGTGCTCAAAAAGCGTTGCAATATGGCCGCCGAGTGGAGGGACTTGCCTAAAAGGACTTTGGCTATAGCTAATAGTTTCTACATTATCCCGCTATATAGTTTCTACATTATCCCGCTATAGCTAATAGTTTCTACATTATCCCGCTATAGCTAATAGTTTCTACACTGCCCCGCTATAGCTAATAGTTTCAACATTATCCCACTATAGCTAATAGTTTCTACATTATCCCGCTATAGCTAATAGTTTCTACACTTCCCCGCTATAGCTAATAGTTTTTACATTACCTCGCTATAGCTTTAGCTCATGCATGAGACACTACTCATGAAGTTGGTGGTTTGCCCACCGTTTACATCAAGTCATGGTCATACCAGAGACGGTTGATAAAGTTAACTATAGAATCTTTGGTCATACCAGAGACGGTTGATAAAGTTAACTATAGAATCTTTGGTCATACCAGAGACGGTTGATAAAGTTAACTATAGAATCTTTGGTCATACCAGAGACGGTTGATAAAGTTAACTATAGAATCTTTAGTCATACCAGAGACGGTTGATAAAGTTAACTATAGAATCTTTAGTCATACCAGAGACGGTTGATAAAGTTAACTATAGAATCTTTGGTATGTCATACCCCACGGTGGGTTCCCAAGGTCTTTGAAGTGCGTCGTCACGGCCACCAAGTCAGTCTCAATCTTCAGATTCATCTCACCACTGAGGTTTGCTTCAATGACCTGCAAATCAAGCACAATCATTCAAGTGTTCCAAAGCATAGCAAACATTAAACACAGGTAAGAAACAAATGACAGAGAAATTATTTTTATATTTAAAAAAACAAACAAAAAAACAGGAGGAGTCCATGCCCCGGCATTCTACTGTTTGTATTCAAAAGCTGCCATTTAAGAACAACTGGCCAAGTCAGTAGATGTTTATTATAACATCCTGCCAAAGGACTGCAGTTGAAAATTAGCCAGCTGGCTAACACTGCTACATTGACAGTAATGTTGACTAATGTGAGTTGTCCTTATACATAAATAAAGTAATGTTGATTAATGTGAGTTGTCCTTATACATAAATAAATGAAATGAAATAAGAAAATGAATTGGACATATTTCCAAACACTCTCCAAATTAATAATCTGCGTTTATTTGTTTCAATGCCTCCTTTCATTCCTCTGTCTCTTACAGAGAAATTGTAGCGAAAAAATGTACAGAAGTCAAAGGCTAAACAATATAGTGATGTAAAGGCTAAACAATGTAGTGATGTAACAATATAGTGATGTAAAGGCTAAACAATATAGTGATGTAACAATATAGTGATGTAAAGGCCAAACAATATAGTGATGTAACAATATAGTGATGTAACAATATAGTGATGTAAAGGCCAAACAATATAGTGATGTAACAATATAGTGATGTAAAGGCCAAACAATATAGTGATGTAACAATATAGTGATGTAAAGGCCAATGAGCCCACTCCTTGCATGGCAGTGGTGCTTATGTAATAAAGATATTGTGTCTACATTTCACTCACCAAATAATTGGACAGGTTCTTCATCCTGTCCACAATATTCTTCATTAATTTTAGATGAGGCAAATATACGCTGACCTACAAAACAGTATACTATGGACATGTCATTTTTTACAGACATATAGGGTTGCAAAATTAGTTTGGCACTAAAACATGTTAGTTGTGAAGATCTTCACAATGTTGCCACTCACGTCAAAGTCTGGCATGCTGGGTTCTTTGAAGTCGTGCCACATACGCCGGGGTATGACATCCACTGGGATATCGTGCGTGACAACACGACTCACACTGGACAACGAGGGCTTTGGTGGAGGGACACAAATAAAGTGCATATACTTACATTTACACTTAAACACTTAGCTGGCAGTTTTATCCAAAGCCACTTAAAACAGGGAACAACCAAGGTGCAGTGTGACAAGGGCATGTTAGTGCAGCAATACATCCCTCCATCTGATATTCATCAAACAGGTTAAAGGTGCTCTAAGCAATCTGATATTCATCAAACAGGTTAAAGGTGCTCTAAGTGATCTGATATTCATCAAACAGGTTAAAGGTGCTCTAAGCGATGCTGGGTAATGTCACTTCTGTTGACTTTCAAACAAAACAGAGAGCTAGCTCTCTACTTCCCCCCCCCCCTCCTGTGCTGCTCCTGTGAAATTGAAACTCTCCTAAACGCGCATCTTGTCTGTGATTTGCTGGAACAGTTTGTTATGTTTTTATGGGCTAGGTTTGCCCAGGTTGTTTTTGTTGCCGTTTTTGGAGCCTGTGCTGTCCACAGACATCACGTTTTTTTACAGTGTATTCAGGACACAGACAGCTAACGGTTGGTTAGGTGATGTTTGCAGTAAGTGACATAAAATGTTTTAGCCTAAAAAACGCGTGGCATCGCTTAGAGTACCTTTAACTTACAAGGTGTAAATGTCACCTAATGACTGCAGTCTCAACTGACAGGTTTGTCTGACATGCTGAATTTTAATAGAAGGGAATGATGCAACTTACCAGCTCTGCGGCAAGGGTGAGACAGGGGCAGTGTTTCTTGGGTGAGATAGGGGCAGTGTTTCTTGGGTGAGACAGGGGCAGTGTTTCTTGGTTAGTTTGATTTTGACGGACTTGGCGTTTTGTGCTGTCTTCAGAGCTCTCGATATGTTCTCTGGAGCCAACTCCAGACATATCTCATTGGCATCTGGTGATACACCCTCTATCTGATATTCATCAAAGAAGTTCACCTGTCAAGAGTAACCATAAGCAGGTGCTATTTTGAGAGAGCAACGGATGTGTTAATTTAGCCATGTTATAAAAGGAACCTGTGATCATAAGGTGCTTGATCTGAAACAGACACTACATACTGAAGCTCCTCAAAGAAAGCACAGGGAATTCAAACATGCAGTTAGTGAGCACAACGGAAGTGTTCATTAAGCCAAATAGCTCTGCATTGCCAGCACAGGTTAACAAAACAGACATGCTATATGAGGAGTCTGTGCTCATGAGGTGTTTGATACATACACACCTCAAAGAAGGGGATTTAAGCGCGTATAGCTGTTTATATACCCACTTGTAATAACTCGCACCACATGCTAACCCCGCCGTTGGACACCTTCCCAGAGAGCACAAAGTAGAGGTTGTCAGGAGTGAGTCGCAGGACACAGGTCTTGTTCAGTTTAGCAATCGTGTTCACAACACCTGATGAGCAAAACAAAACACAATGTATAACCATACGTTTGAATTCTCTTGAAACACAATCATGGGCGGATCATGAACTTTCGGGCCCCTGGGCCCAGATATATTAAGGGCCCCCCACTTATTGTCGTATATGTGGGAGGGGGGTGGGGGTCCTCCCCCAGAACATTTTTAATTTGTTTGATGTGATTTCCTGTATTCTGGTGGATTTTGGGGATGGCCAATACTAAATTCAATCAGATTCCTAGCCTACATCCTGATTTGTTGATATTGAGGCAATGATTCCATGCAAAGGCTTGGGCTTCAGGGCCCCTGGGCCCGGTAGGCCCGTGCAGTAATCCATCCCTGAACACAATGCAGAGTAATCCATCCCTGAACACAATGCAGCATTTTAGGGACTGCTCAGGGCCAAACTACAAGAGCTTCGCTATCCACTCATACTGAAAGGGTTAGCTTCTTAGCTTCAGTAACCAAATTCCCCTAGATCGCATTAGAATGGTAAACATAAATCGACCATAGACAGTATGACATACTAAACAACAAGGCGTCACAACATACGCGTGAAGGGATTAAGACATCCCACGTCAATCATTTTTGATCGGAACTTCATGGCTGTTTAAAGATGGTGATCTGGGACCGAAAATCGTTTGGGACAAGTTAACTGCAGAGAGCATAGACATAATATACATAGACGCCGCATCGACCGCTGCTCCCTACTAGCGCTGACGAGATTTGGAGCCGCCATCTTGGACCGGTCATCCACTCCACTCAGTGTAATCTGTTTGGCCGGTGCAATGAGCTGTCAGCACACTTAATTAATCATATCTCACTGAATACCGAACAGATTTTCACGCGGTTTTTTTTGCTGCAAAGGTCATACATGTAGCTATGATACAGGCCACATTGTTCGAAAATACAAAATACAACCAATAGTACGGTAATGTTAAATCTTACTTGTGAAAAGTAAATCCCCCGAGTATGGTCCGCCGATTTGAGCAGGAACATGCTGCACAGTGCTGTCATCTTGTGTTTTCTGCTGCAACGCAATGAGGAGTATGACCGGTCCAAGATGGCGGCCGCATTTCTTGTTTCCAGCAGCCAATGCGGCGTCTATGTATATTATGTCTATGGCAGAGAGCCTTCGTCCCGCTCATAGGTCCCGCTAAGAAAATGGTTCAACAATATTATTCTTCCCAAAGGAAACAAGTGCTACCCAGACTTCAGTACCGAACGAACTGAGTAGGCTACCGTCACCAAAGTCCACTAGGGGGAGCCCGACATCAACCAAAGTTCTGCGTCCCACATCTTTCTATATGGTAATGGTAATAAAGAACATTATATATAGCGCAGGGTGTTGTTATGCCTATTTTGTCACAAGGCTATGGCATGGCTATTACAAGGCTACGGCATGATGAACACATATTTTTGAGAATATAGCCTATGTGTAATGTTAGATGCTGTTTAGGCTACTGTCCAAAGTTTATGTTAATGCATTGCATATTTTTGACTTGCGGGGCTGTTTTGATGTAGGCCTATGTTGTTTCCCTCCTAAAATTAAATTATCTAACATCTAAACTCATGGAATTTATGTCATTTAATTAAATTCAGGAAACTCAATGTTGTCTAAATTAGGCTGCCAGTACTGTAGAGAGCCTCATTCCCTGTAGCCTAATCACATGACGCCATATGGAGGCTCTCTGATAAGAGTCCAAATGTAAACACTTTAGATAAAGTGTATGTGCTTATCATTTTCCTTCCTTGGCTTTATCATGTGTTCGCCTATATGCAAGTCCTATCAGTAGCCTATAGAGCATGTTTTTGTTATTCTATAGGCCCACGGTTGTCAAACTGGGGTACGCGTACCCCCAGGGGTACGTGGACTGATTTCAGGGGTACGCGAAAAAAGATCTAAGTAGGGTGACCAGACGTCCCGAAAAATTCGGGACAGTCCCGATATCCAAGCAGTTGTCCCGAATCCCGAATCCTGCCCTAATTGTCCCGAAAATTATACTCAATCAGAATACTGAGTAGTTATTTTCTGATAAACATTAAAAACTGTCCGTAGAGAGTCTGAGTCGACTGCATGCAGCCCCCGACGGCAGCTAAGTGTCTGAATGCAGCCCGGCTACTTTGTTTCTTTTTGACGTTCTATAATTAGGCGCGAATATGCACTGATTTCGCGAAGCCGAGGACATTGTGCAGGCAGCGCAGCAGGCAGAGCCAACGTGTGTGCAAAAAAATACGTCGGAAGTTCGGCCTAATGTCCATGTCGTTTTAACATAATGTACTTAATCTAACAATTATTTTGTATTCTTACTTAATGACCCATAAGTTTGGCAAGGCTTGTTATTAGCGTTAGGCTATTATCCTTATTCTGAAAGGTCTGATTCAGGCGCGCCTGCAGGTGTACGTCCGTACGCACTGTGCGTACCATCACTCAACAACGAGAGAAAATTTACCTTGTGTGTGTGTATATTCACACCAAATTGGCCTACCATACCTTTCCAACTATGCACAGTATCCCATTAGTTGCATGCCATCAGGCTATTTACAATTTTCTATTAAGTAAAATTAGTGAACACTTCAAAATTAACGCGCACACATGTTTGAGCAGGAGAGAATACGCACGCTGGCACGCATAGGCTACTTGTCTTCTTTTACTCGGCTTTCTATATGGTTATCAGCACACAATGTTGAGCTAATTCACTAACTCAATACTCATCATGGATATCACAAGTTTAAACAACGAAAACAGAAAGGATGGAGGCAGCAAAGCTAGAGGAGCTATTCAAGATGGGCAAGAACAAGGTTGGCTAAGCAATTGGTGTGCTTGTCAGAACGACTGCATTACAGCTGTTTAAAGCCAGACGTTACAGTACGCTACAACACAACTAAAGGTAGCTTTAGCCTGTATAGGGATGTTTAAAGTTGCCCAAATGAAACGGTAATTGTAGACGTTGTTGTTGCATTATTGCATGTGGATGTTGTTATGCTAGCACGAACCTAAAGGAAAAATACTGTCCACGCGTGAACTTTTTTTTTTTTTTCGGGGGGGGGGGGGGGGGGGGATGGGTGTGCGTACCATAGCATTAATTCCTGCAGGCGCCCCTGGTCTGATTTGCACTGTTACGCAGTCATTGTTTTTTTTTTTTTTTCCCACAATGACATTTTGAGTTCAGGATTTCTCTGTTGTATTTTGAGGCAGACTTGATGTTTGAATAAAAATGTGTTTTGGTACAGGTTAGAAAATTCGCTGTAAGCCTACCCCCCCCCGCGAAAAAAAAAAGCGTCCCGAATTTCAGCCAATCTCGTCTGGTCACCCTAGATCTAAGTCATATGCCTTTTCAAACGTTTTCTCTATTCAACGTTGGCAACTTAACTTCCGCATTTGCACTGCACATTAAAAACTTATTTTCTCCGCATTAACACAATATTCGAGAGTGGAGACAGAGAGGGTAAAACAGCGTTTCTCAAACTGTGGGCCGCGGAGACATGCCAGGTGGGGCGCGAACTGACGTGAAAAACAGGAGTTTAAAAAAAAAAAAAAAATATCTGTAGCCTAGGCCCAGGTAGCACCCGATGCGCAATGGACGCACTGTGTTATTCATAGGGAAGCGCTCATGTCAAGGCAGCGTAGTTAGTCCCGACCTGAATGAGATTTTGAACGAGGTTGTGAGAGTGGTGAATTTCATCAAGACCCGGCCCTTAAAAGCGTGTCTATTCTCTGCACTTTGAGAGGAGATGGGAGCTGACCAAAAGGCTGTACTGTTTCACAGCGAGGCAAGGTGGCTTCCAAGGCCGTAGTCATGATGTCAACATTGGGGGGGGGGGGGAAATCTGTGGTGGGGTCTGAGAGACCAATACATTTCCTACCATGCAAAAAATATTAAAAATCACAACAGTCAATTAGGGTATTTCAAACTTTTGACAGACATAGGCATGGCATGGATGGATGGATTATGAACCCCTGGGCACAGATGTCCCCCCCCACCCTCCTCCTCCAGATAGACGGGTCCTGAGGCATTCTCCCACGGAAGATTTTTTATTTTTTTTAAAATGACCCTTTAAATGATGACTTCTGGTGAGTTTTGTGAAAAGAGAAGGGTGGAGGCCCAGTAAGCCCATTCAGTAATCCATCCCTGGACCTGTATTATGACTTCATTTGTCTTCAAAATGTATACTTTAAAAGGAATTAGATAGATAGATAGATACTTTATTGATCCCCAGGGGAAATTCAAGTATTACAAACTAGAGTATCTTTGTTAAACTCTATATTACACAGAATGTGGTTCTTTGACTTATTACTTACACTTTTTTTTAACTAAGGCTCAGACTCATAGGTTTGGACCTACAGTATAGCCTAATAAGATGTTGTCTTTTAATTTAGATTTTATTATGCTGGCGGCTAATCACACAATTTTAACATAGTTTGAAAGGGACAGGATTCAGGAATAGGCTACTAAGACAGGCCCCTCTTCTGTCTGACTCACCTCATGTTACCCCCTGCATTATAGACTGGCTTCTGACAGAAATGATGTTTTGTGCCAACATGTAGAAACTAGGGCTGTCAAAATAACTGATTAATTTTGATTAATTAATTTGAGAAAAAATAACTGATTAAAAAAAATAACACAGATTAATCGATTCCGTATGACCTTTGACCCCGAGCCGTTGTAGTCAGTAACCATTAGACTGTAAAATGAAGGAGAGAGAAGAAAATGTGCTGCCTACATCATTGATTGGAACATTTACTTTTAAAAAACGGGCTGATGGTGTTGATTAAAATAAAGTCCTCTGCAATGTCTGCAGCAAGGAATTTGCATATCACCGGAGTTCATCAACTCTAAAGTCGCACATCAATACAAAGAAATAGACATTGAGGGGAGTGTTCATTTATTTTCATTGTGTCCCCTAGGTTATATCTGTGGCCTGAAATACCTTGTATATGAAAAAAAAAAACTTCTTCCCGAAGCACTTGAATTTATTTCCTCAGCATATTAGGTCATATCATAGATTATTATGGCCATTATTAAAATAATAATAAAAGAGTTTTTGAACTTTAATGTCACTAATGCTGATTATTCAATGATTCATTTGAATTTAAATATTTAAAATACTTTCACAGCAAATATTATATATGTGATTAATTTAGATTAATTAATCACAGAGTATGTAATTAATTAGATTATTTGTTTTAATCGATTGACAGCCCTAATTAAAACCATAATATATTACAACATATCAAAAATCCCTTCACAATTTAACATCAGCAACTTCTTGGCATAATGTGTGTCAAATTTCACATGAATCTGACAAACGGTCTAGGAGCAGTATGTTAAAATTGATCATATGACATCGGTGTAATTGTCATTCTTTCTGTTGCCAGTTGGTGGCGCTATGCCAAACATGCATTATGAGCATGTGAATATTATCATTAACATGGTATTCAATGACCTGTGAAATTTAAAACATTTCAAGCCATGTATGGTGAATTCTGTCACATTTATTGTTTGTGTGGAACGGTATTAAAATTTATAATTTCGCTATTTCGTCAAATTACAACATATCAAAAAAAGCTTCACAATTTAGAATCAGAAACATCTTGGCGTCATGTATACCAACTTTGACATGAATCGGCTCAACCGTCTAGGAGGAGTATGTCAAAATTGATCATGTCCACATCGCACAAAATCTCAATTACCTCACTTCCTGTGGGCGTGGCTAATGGTATGTTAATAGAAAAGTTGTTTGTCTTTGGGAGTTACATACACCCACCAAATTTGGTGTGTGTATCTAAAACTATATGCCAACGCCCGGGGTCAAGCTCTTGTACCTATCTGTGTTGCATGACACCTGACGTGTGCCAAATTTCAAGAGTTTTCGCCCATGTTAACCACCTCAAAAAAGGAAAGCAAAAAAGTAGAATAACAATAATAATAACCCTTACAAAAACAATAGGGCCTTGCGCCCTTCGGTGCTCGGGCCCTAATAATAATAATAATAATAATAATAATAATAATAATAATCCTTACAAAAACAATAGGGCCTTGCGCCCTTCGGTGCTCGGGCCCTAATAATAATAATAATAATAATAATAATAATAATAATAATAATAATCTTTCCAAAAACAATAGGGCTTCGCACCTCTCGGTGCGCGGGCCCTAATAATCCTTACAAAAACAATAGGGCCTTGCGCCCTTCGGTGCTCGGGCCCTAATGAACACAACGCAAGTGGCAACAGTGGAATAAGCGGGATAATGGACTCCACCGTGGTCTGTTCACAGAAGTTAATGCCGCTTCGCGTCGGGGCCGTTTTACAACCTCGACTGTGCATTAACTTCTGTGAACAGACCACCGTGTCGTCCATTATCCCTTACATAATTTATATAAAACATTCACTAGTAGGCCTAGTATGTTACTGTCACAATGTTGTTACCGTCAGAATGATGTGCTGCTGGTTAATGTTAACGTGGAGGTTTAGCAGCATATATATCAAAAAATAGAGGTAGTTGTGTGTATATTTACATAGTCCTAGCGTAAACTTCTGACAGAGTAGTAGTAGCAGCAGCATTGTGGCAGAGTGATAAATAACATTGATAACATTTACATGAAGTTTAAACTTGTGCTTGTGTGTACTGTATATTTACATTGATATGCAGTCATTTCAAGTATATCAGGCTTGCAACAAGTTAGGCTGCGCAGTCACAGTGCAGTTCCACAGGGCGGTCCTGGGGAGGTGTTTGGGGGGGGGGGGGGGGGGTGTTAGGGTTCCTGGCTGGCTGGTGGGTGGGGGGCTGTCAGTGATGGGAGAGTGGGTAGAGTGTTCAGCATCCTGATTGCTTGGTGGATGAAGCTGGTGGATGAGGCACTTGCCTTCTTCAATTTGCGCAAGAAGTAGAGGCGCTGCTGGGCTTTCTTTGCCAGTGATGCTGTGTTGGTGGTCCAGGAGAGGTTGTCGCTGATGTGCACCCCCAGGAATTTTGTGCTGCTCACTCTCACCACAGCATCTCCGTCGATGGACAGTGGTGGCAGTTGTTTGTGGCCTCTCTGAAAGTTGACAACAATCTCCTTGGTCTTGCTGACATTCAGCAGGAGGTTGTTGTCTTTGCACCATTTGGCCAGCAGGTCTACTTCTTCTCTGTAGTGAGCCTCATCGCCCTTAGTGATGAGGCCCACCAGTGTTGTGTCGTCCGCAAACTTCACCAGATGGTTGGAGCTGTGAGTGGTTGTACAGTCATGTGTTAGCAGTGTGAAGAGCAGGGGGCTGAGTACACACCCTTGCGGGGCCCCCTTGCTCAGGGTCAGAGTGCTTGAGGTGTTGTTCCCGACACGTACTGCTTGTGGTCTCTGCAACAGGAAGTCCAGCAGCCAGTTGCAGAGGGAGGTGCTGAATCCTAGCTTGTCCAGTTTGCTGATGAGTTGTTGTGGTATTATGGTATTGAATGCTGAACTGAAGTCTATGAACAGAATTCTCACATATGAGTCTTTATTGTCCAAGTGGGTGAGGGCTGGATGGAGGGCAGAGCAGATTGCATCCTCCGTGGATCGTTTGGCTCGGTATGCAAACTGGAAGGGGTCCAGGGTGGGGGGTAGGGTGGCTTTGATGTGTGACATGACTAGCCATTCGAAGCACTTCATGATTATGGGCGTGAGTGCTACAGGACGGTAGTCATTGAAGCATGATGGTGATGATTTCTTTGGCACGGGTATGATGGTGGCAGCTTTGAAAAGTGATGGGATGACTGCTTGCTCCAGAGAGGTGTTGAAAATGTCTGTAAAAACATCCTTCAGCTCTTCTGCACAGTCCTTCAACATTCGGCCTGGTATGTTGTCTGTGCCTGCTGCTTTGCGTGGGTTAATGGTCTTCATGCTGGCAGAGGACAGGTACAGGGGTTGGTCGTGGGGGGGGAGGTGGGGTTTTCTGTGGGTGAGTGTCATATTGTTCTTAAACACAGGCTCTGTGCGTCTCTGCTGTCTTTGAAGTGTGTTGTTATTTTGTCTGTGTAATCCTTTTTTGCCTTCCTGATGCCCTGGGACAGGTTAGTCCTCGCTGTTCTTAGGCCAGCTACATCTCCAGCTCTGAAGGCTTTGTCTCTGGCCCTCAGCAGTCTGTGGACGTCTCCTATCAGCCATGGCTTCTGGTTGGCCCGAGTGGTGATTTATTTCTGTAACATCATCGATGCATTTGGTGATGTAGGAGGTCACAGTGTCTGTGTATTCCTCAATGTCAATGTCAACGACCAGCAGAATCGCGGTGAATTCCCTGGAGAGGTAGAAGGGTCGGCACTTAATGATCATAAACTCCGCCAGTGGAGAGCAGTGTCTGTGTACTACCGTAGCGTCTCGGCACCAAGCATCATGTGTGTAAACACAAACTCGTTAGGCAGGGATAGCAGGCAAGTATACACGCACTGTGACCTCAAATGCATGTCGTAAATGTTGCCAGTTTCGCACTGTGGAAACTGGCCACGGTCAGTATAAAGGGAAAACCTTTCTCCCCCCCCCCCCTTCTTCTCCTTCTTATACGGACGAATGCTTTGGCTCGTAGTGTAGTAGACGATATAGGAGCTAATCCTTTTCTTAACATAGTTATATATATATATATATATCTATATATATATATATATATAGATAGATAGATAGATAGATATAGATATATTTTTTTCTATAGTTTTTTTATATTACCTTGCCTACTCGCTGATATGTCCATATTTATTGTATGCTGGTCTCTATACTTTATTCTTGCACTGTTGGACTTACTCATTTGCACTATCACCATGACACTCACTCACACAGAGCACCTTACCTTACCTTACTATGCACAGGGAATCAGAGGCTCAGTCCCTGCCTCAGTCATTGCAAGCGCCTCTTGATTAATCACCCACTATGTGGATACTGTTTTTAGAATTGATTTAGAAGTGTTATTTAGTATAATTTGTATTTTAGTATATTTAGTATATTCTTTATCTTCTACTGTCCTTATTGCTTAGTTGTGTTTTTTTTTATATTATATACTTTTAATGACTTTTTTCTGCTGTTAGTGAATGTGTGTCTGATGTCTGTATGCTACTGAGACCTTGAATTTCCCCTGGGGATCAATAAAGTATCTATCTATCTATCTATCTAATCCGTTCAACTTTCTTGTCCATGCGTGGTTCGAATCCCAGATAGGTCGCTAGTTTTGTTTTTTTCCATTCATTCAGTAAGTGTCATATTTGTATGGATAATGCTTAAACAGACATGTATTAGACATGCACTGGTGATGTTTTCAGCGATATCCGTTATATTGTCTCACTTGCAAACACTTCAGGGTCTTGTTGAATATTCACTGATTTTATGCAAATATCACCAGTTAACCTGCTCACCATCTAAACTGGAACACCGGGATTACGGTGTGTTTCCACACAACGAAATTTCGCGTCGCTCTCATTGAGGTTGAATGGAGACGAAATTCGCCCTAGTTGGGCGAAATGAAAGCGAATCGCCGAGGCAGGCGAAACAAAGTTGGCCAAAGTTTAACTTTATTTAAATGAGGACCATTCGAGAACCAATCAGGTTCGCGTCTTTGTGTTTGGAGGCGGGACTACAAAAAAGTCTGACCAAGATGGCGGAGACTACCTGAGCTGTAACACAAACATTTGTATGTGATTAAAATGTTTCTACACGAACATTGGCACTTGTATCAACACGAATTGTGGTTTATATGCCACACGAACTTAGTCAGAGCACATACACCACTAAATAGACCACTGTATATGTTAGTTTAAGCACTCGATCTTTTTAGCTAGCTGACAGACGAAATGCTAGTATTTTAGGACATTGGATTGCATTGTAAACCTAGCTAGACAGCTAGGCTACATGCTGCAACACAGGTATGAAATATATTATGTCTTATTGACCTTGTTGTTTCTATGAACATGAATTGTTGTTTATAGGCAACATAGTCTTAGTCGAGTCATAAAGACCCCTGGATATCTTCATTAAGTACTTAAACGTTTGAATTAGCTGATTAGCCTAATTAGCTCGCTTGCCACCACTAGCTAGACACTGCAGTCAAAAGGTTAGCGGTTTCGCCGTCACGCCCCCGAGGCGAAATTTCGCTGGCCGAAAATCGCGAGGTGTTTCGCTGTGTGGAAACACACTGTTAGTGTGTGCTTCACCTCAATGTGTGTTCACTGTGTGCTGAGTGTGTTTCACTAATTCACGGATTGGAATGAATGCAGAGACCAGAGTATATATACTTATACTGCTATACGTTTGATAATGGCTTAGGCTTACTACAGAAAAACAAATAATTTAGTATGTGATTTAGTGTTCACATGACATGATAAATTGTATAGCCTCCATTACAATAGGCTGCAAATACATTTAGCGTCCAGGCCTTGGATCACAACCAATAAGTACTTAGCAAAAGCTTTCCCATGGAAACAACAAAAGCCTGCGTTAAAGAGTTAAAGACGATATGTTAGTCTAAGAGATATACATTGTTAAAGATGTCACTCAGTGAATATTAAGGCACTTAGGCAACTTTCTTTAGCTGGAATGAAAAACATTGCTTTATCTGATAAAAAATACCGACGTTTGTGATGTCACAATGCTATCTATTACATTATGGCATCATTTTACGTAGACTGCTTTAGTCTTTTTCAAAACGAACAGTTATCGTTCATTGTACTGTCGATCCCTGTTGCATATACTGGGAGAAAAGCTAGTGGGCTATCTAATCCATCCATTCTGAAAACATTTCGGAAAACATGATGAGGAGAAGCGTCTCGGACCCGAGCGGTCTGCACCGGATTGAGCAACTGGACAATGCTGCGAACCTAAATGACTTGATGGAACCTCCTCCGATAAATTCAAGAAAGCTGAAAACTAGCTGCGCATCTAGCTTCAATGGACACCCAACAGGTCCCTGGGAAAAAGGTTTTAATAGTTTATATCTAGGCTAAATTTTTTTTTTCTGATTACTGATTGTACTGATTGAACTTTGAAGTGAAAGTTGCAAAGTGTGGGGTCTAAAATGTAGGCTACTCAAAACATAAACGTAGGAAAAGTAAAGGGCCTATCATAGTCTTTTTAAATGACTTTTCTTTTACCTGCTGTTTCTGGACAATGCTAAGTTAACCCAATAGGGCACAACGATAGTCTATAGCTAGGCCTATTGGCCCAGATCTTGATCGTATGCTGACAACTAAGATCTTAGGCTATATAATAAGGGTCCCGACCCAACCAAAGATATATACATGCTGGAGTCACAAAAGCATTTCAGTAACACTAACATTAACTGTGAGTTACACATGTAGGCCTATAAACCTGTGTATCATTTGTGCTCAGGGATGAAGAGCAGAGTGATGCTCTCCATGCTGCAGAAGAGGAGGAAATATGGAACTCCTCAGACACGTGAGTGTGTTCCTAAAACAGCCTTGTGCTTTGTAAGAGTATCAGCTCAAGAACACACAATAATAGCGCAGGCATAGTCACATTTTAAAGATAATGAAAATCAGGTGCTTATCGTATAACACCCCCAATTATCACCACTTTTGTTCGGAAATTCTAAAACAACAATGTTTTTTAACACTTCAAAATAACATTTGCTAAATGAACCTTACATTTTTCAGTAGCCATAGGTGTGTAGATTTGAACAAAATCTGGTTTGGTTCTTAACGGGAGCATTTACTGCCTGAAATATCCAATTTTGTTTACCACGCTCGGAGTTATAGTGCTGGCCTCATGGGTCGCCTATTTACGCCGTTTCAACGGCACATGAACTGTTAGACTGAGAATTCTCGTCATGAAATTAAAATTCCACTGGAGCTCCAAGCGGATGTGTACACGCAGCCTTACAAGACTGTTTACAGCTCTTCGAGTCATGGTAAAATGTAATTTTTGGTACATAGCTAATTTAGATACACCTATGGTGTGGGTGCTTGCGTTTCTTTAGGAATCCGCTGTCTTGATTTGTATAGAAATGGATATTAAGTGACACATACACGCAAGACGGCGGAAATACGGGACCACGGTAATAGGGGGAGTTACGATATATCTTTAGAAACCCTGAGCAGAAAAGCAACATTGTGAAGCTGCTGGAGAGCAAGAACCGCCTGATGGGGACGACTGCGAACTTGCAAAAGGCCCTCAATGATTGTGAGGATTCAAATGCTGAACTGGAAATTCAGAACACTGACCTGAAGAACCAGATGAGAAGGTAGAGTTATGTTTGCCACATTATGATCTTGACAAATAGGAAAATACAAGCAAATAGATAAAATAGACCTCTCCAGAATAAGTCCCGCCTCCGTAACTTCCGTATCCATCCAACTTCCGGGCGTCGATTGTCTATGGGAAATAACATGGCGTTTCGAAATATCATACCGGTAAAACATCTGTAGGTAGCGAAGTAGAAAAAGCTGGTGGGCAGATTGGCCTACACACTTCTGCCATCTAGTTTCCACTGGATTTTTTGATTGTCGGTGCACCGACAATCAAAAAATCCAGTGGAAACTAGATGGCAGAAGTGTGTAGGCCAATCTGCCCACCAGCTTTTTCTACTTTGTCACCTACTTTGACAGGTACGATCTTTCAAAACGCCATGTTATTTCCCATAGACATTTGACGACCGAAGGTTGGATGGATACGGAAGTTAGGAGGCGGGACTTATTTTGGAGAGGTCTATACAAACATCACTGTTACTAGAGGTCACTATAGCGGCACTAGCTGAGAGCCAGATGGCCAACAGCAGCCTCAAAGCACAAAATAACAAACTGCTAAGTTTCTCTTGTTAGCCAGATGATATGCTAGGCCCAAAGATTGGCTAAAACAGTAACCCCAATTTTAAGAGTAACTCTTAGAATAGTAGTTATGGTAGGCCTATCATCATCTCATGCTTTTCAACTGATGTGCCCACAGCAAAAAGAAAAAAAAGTCCTGAGCAACGTCATTGAAGCCAGCAACAATGAGGTAGGCTAAATTGTCAGCAAAAAATAGTTGCTGTTTATTTTGCTGTTCAACTCAAATTCCTTTTTTAAACTCGGAAATATGTTTCATGTGACAGATGTCTGATGTTTTGTTTGCGAGCGATACAAACAAGAAGATAGTAGATCTTACCCAACACATCAAGGCTTTGGAGGTATGGTGTTTTGATTGGGTATAATCTGTGGTCTTGCTCTTCAGAAGTGTATAAGTATATATACTCTTTTGATCCCGTGAGGGAAATTTGGTCTCTGCATTTATCCCAATCCGTGAATTAGTGAAACACACTCAGCACACAGTGAACACACAGTGAGGTGAAGCACACACTAACCCCGGCGCAGTGAGCTGCCTGCTACACTAACCCCGGCGCCAGGCATGTGCAGAGAAGGGGGGCTACAGGGGCTCTAGCACCTGCCCTTTTGCCCCTTTCATGTCCAAGTGCCCTTTTGACAAGACCCGTTTTTTACTTTTTAAAATTTGTAATACTTCTGCTAGTTCCAACTTGAATATTCGCTAAAGTGTCTCATTAATAGTTTGTGAAATTAGAAATTTACAAAAATAACAATTTTCTGTGTTAATTGAAATGCCTTGCGGCCACCAATCCGTAACGTCATAAATTCAGTGAACTCTCAGAAGGTGCACGCAGGCACAGTGCTGCAGGAGACGTTTGGGAGCACGGTAAGGTCACTTGGCAGTTAGCCTATCTGAACATGTATTCAGCTGTATAGTATTCAGCTTAGAGATAGAGAAGAAAATGTTTAAAGTTGTTTCATGTTTAATGAAGTAGGCTATCAAACCCGTTTTAACCATGTCATGGTCCATCCATTTCAATAACCTGGCAGCTTCGTAAATCTAAGGCTGAACGTTCATAACATATTCTGTTTCGGTTACTATGTTATAGTAGCTTAGGTTAGTAGACCTAGTTCATAAAACAGAGTAGGCAAACCTTTTCTAAATCGTCATAAGCCGACGACACACTTTTGCTGGAACAGGATTCTATCCCCCACACTTTTTGTCAGATTAAAATGAAAGTAAAATATGGAAATAAACGCTCCCGTAAAGAGTTGGAACCGTATCTACAACGCACACACAAAGAGACACAAATAGGTCTGTTGATTTTATTGAATGGTCATCCAGCCAATCACATCAAGTTAGCCAGTGAAGAACCAGAGACGCTCTGATCAAATTCAAGGTGTGCAAAGTTTTTGTCACACTGTATAAATGCAGAGAGTCAAAGTGAATACGGGGGTGCGCGCACCAATGCACTTGTTTGTGCAGAAAGACCTTTGGCTACTGTTCTCAGAGCATTATGCTTTCTCTGTCTATGATCTGCAGCTTTTCTCAAACTATGGGCCTCCTCAACAATTAACCTAGGCTACTGGTCCACGTAGCCGCGAAATTAAGTTATGCCCGGTGCTTCACACGTCTGATCTGATTTCACTGTCAATGTGTGTCGTAGTGCTACATCTACTGGAGATCTTAATGTCTTACGATTGCGTTCCATTTAGAACATCTTATTTTGATCTTACAAACGGAGGCGTCAAGACACATTTGAGTTCTACATCTGAGAACTAAGATTTCCAGCATGTAGAACTCATATAGAGCGCTCATGCAATGTGTGTGTCCCTGCAGCAAGTGAAACTGTAACGTATTATTATATTTATTTAGGTATTAGTGATACCTTGGAATTAGGCTGCTGTCTGTTAGGGCAATTTATTGTAGCCTGCTAACCCATATGCACAAAACATAATTTCTGAAATGATTTCTTGATTTATAACATGAGATATGTCTCCAGGTAGGGTATAGTGTCAAATAGTGAAGTGATAGCAGGTAGATCATGTAGGCCTACATGTCACATGAGCCACACTGCTTCTTCTGTCCCGCAAACTGCATTAAAATGGTGTGTTTAGCAATCAGAATTTCATTTTTTTTCGGGGTAGAAACTGCCGGACACCAATATAGTCCGCACCCCTCTCAGAAAATACTTACAACGTCCCTGTAGGGAGTTATTTATAATTTGGCAAAATTGTTTCATATTCCTATCCCACATCCCCCACATTTTTAAAAAGCTTGATACGCCCCTGTCGTTCTCTGTTTACAGTAGGCTACATTACGCGTCATTTCACTCAGTGGCCACACGCACAGCACGTGAATCTGCAAGACACCAGCTTGCTAATGGTGGTAGTTCACTGTGATAAACATTAAAATTATAGCCTGACAAGTCAGACTAGGCAATAACATATTTGCTGCCGCTAGGGTGCGTCTAGATTTCTAGGCTATTAAAATTAGCTTTGAATTTAATCAATAAGATGTAGCCTTATAGCCTATGATCTCTGTGTAGACAATAGCCTAATGAAAACTGAAAAGACCTATCTGTCTGTGCCCTGGCTACAGTAGGCCTACAGTACATGCACTCCTATTGAATTTTCAGAACCAAGGAGAGAAATGAGGAAAATGTGTTACAGCTCTGTCTGCTATTTACACCCATTCTTCTTGATACATAATGAATAAATATGAAAATGTATAAAATGTTTATCAGTACATTAGACTACTTTGCAAATTGCTAAACCATATAATAGCCTGTCCCACCATCATCATTGAAATAGCATAATGCTAGAATTTAAATGCAAAAAAAAAATCAGGTTAAAATACATATCGTTTTGAGTAGATACAACTGGAGCAAACAACAGTGGAGCTTGAGGAACAAGGCCAAATTATTATCAATGCGAGTATGACGACAAATATAGATTATACCCATATTTTAAGAGCAACATTTTATCTAACTATGTCTGTCTCTCCATTTGCCTGTGTTTTGATGATTTAATTCAGTTATTTTTCATTTAATCTCTCAGAAAAAATGTATGATTGACCAGCAAAATGCCTCACTGGAAGAGATGAATGCCATTGAACTGGTACAGTATGTTGCGTCCTATTCAAAGTCCTTTTGCTTTGATTGAAATAGCTTAATCTGAGAGTGATCACTGAAATTCCATGAACAAAACTGATTTTGCTGTTTATCTTCTTTACCTTCTGTTCATTCTGATATAATAGAACCTGAAGGCAAGGATCAAGGACCTGGAAAACCAGTTGGAAATGGCCCTGATGTATGTATTACTGTCTTGCACTTTTTTGCTTCAGATCAAGTTGAAGTTCTAAGAATTGCTCATCCCCCCCTCCCACACACAAACACACACACATTGGTAGAACTGGACGTGGAAGTTTCCTGAAGCAGGATGGTACTGCCACTGAGAATCAACTTTCTTTGGCTGATGAGCTGGGACAACTATCTGGTTTTCAGAATTATGCCAAGTCCTCCTTTGTACCAGGTTGGCATATGTCTACACAACTTTGTTCTCCCTAAACCCACCTACCAAATCATAGGTTTTCCATCCATGTAATTTTTTTATTTTTTTTATATACTTCTGCAGGTGGAATTTGATGATGATGTGGAGTTAGACGAAAGTGCGGAGTTTGAGGTAGATGTAATGGAGCGATCACATGTCAAAGCCTTAGCAGATGAGCTGAAAGATAGATAGATAGATAGATAGATACTTTATTGATCCCCAGGGGAAATTCAAGAGGCATTGGATGAGGACACACACAAGAACATGGAGATGACCCTCCGTCACGAGATGGAAGAAGCCGGAAAACATGAGGAGGTCGATGAGGTCATCAATCATGTTGAGGTGAAAGAGGAGGTTACAGATGAGACAGTGGAGATGGACATCAATTGTGAGGAGATGGTCAAGCATAAGATGAGAGAGGCACAGGAGCCTGAGGTGATGGAGCCACTCATCAGGCAAGGGGACATTCACGAGTCCATCAAACTTGAGATTGGGAAGGCAGAGGTTAATAACTATGTGGATTCAGGTGCTGAGAGGCCTATCCGGGCACAAATCAGCCTCCTGGAGGAGGAAAACAAAACAGACGAGAAGAGGTAGCCTATATATTGTTCTCTCTCATAAATTATTATTATTAATATTATTAATGTTTAATAGCCCATGATCTCTGGCCTAACTAGAATGTTTATGTTTTGTCTGTCTGTGTTTCTGTATGTTCTGTGTCTACGTCTGCTCCTGTCACTGAAGCGGTATTTGTTTGGAGCAGACCCATAGGAGCTTCCAGAGAGCCGCGTTGGTCACTGGTGCTATTGGCCTCGGCTTGCTCATTTTCTTAAAAATAAAGGCTTGAATAAGCTGACTGGATGTTTTATGATTCATTATTTCGAAAGGCTGTTCTTATAGAATAACATTATGTGGACTGTGCTACAGAATCATCAGGCTCTGCAGCACCAGTGCTGTGAGCAAAGAAAGTTTGCACAGCCCTGCTTGTTACTAAATCAAGTTGCTGCAGATAACAAGGGGCAGAGGAAGCAGACGTACCACAACACCACACTATCAACCCAGAAAATTCCATTACTGGGGGGTAAACCAGCTTATTCCTGTAGCCAAATTATAAATTGAGCTTAATGACAAAGTCCCCACACACAGGTCTTGGTTTTCTGAAGAGTAAACCAAAACTTGCATGCTTGCATGGCAAAACTTGTAACTTGTATGCTAAGAGGAATATAAACCTAAGTGTACCTGAGGTAAACCATATATTATTCATCTGTTCAGTGTATGTATCCTGTTAAGAGCAGGCACACATTAGGCTGGTTTGGCCCTTGGACCACCAGAGTGTGCTCTTCAGTTACATCTGCATCCATACGCACTCTCATTGGAACATTTCATGAACATGTGCAGATGAGGATGATGATTTGATTGATGTCTAATACTAGAACTCAATGACAAACAGCAACAATACTTTTAGATTTTTAAAATATAAATACAAATCTTACTGAAATGAAACATATCTAACCAGTAGAGATAGAGCATTTCAAACATCTTGAAAGGCACAACTCCTAGCACTGTAAATGTGTACCCTGGCTCAGCTGAGGACCAACCCTGGCTCAGCTGAGGTTGTAATCAAACCAGATGGGTGGGTGCAAAAAACAGAAACATCATGAAGATGGAAGCAACAGCATTCAACACCAAAACAAAATAACAGTAAATTACTACCACCCACTGCAATCAACAACATCAGCAGAAGAATCATTGCCCAAAAAGATCCAAGAAGAAAAAAAAACAATTAGGCTAGACTTGAATCACTTTGCATTTATTATTATTTTCAAGTCTCTATGCAAACTGTTCCACAGGACAGATCTGCAGAATAAAGGAATGACTCCTTGCCCATAGAGGTCTAGAATGTAGGCCCTAACCAGAAGAAAATCAGTTGAGCTCCCTCTAGTGGACCATGAATGTATATCCCTAAGCCTGTAACCCTCTCACACTGCTAGTATTCAGCACATAAACACCTAATGTTCAAGAACTGCAAGAGGTTCAACCCGGTGCTCAGGTACAGTTATATAGTCCGTAATAGGTGCTCTTGGGGGAAAATCCAATGACACAAGAAAAGCAGGTCCCAGGCACTCAGTCAGATGTAAAAAGAGAAGGAATGAATTAAAAAGCCTTTATTTGGTATGACTTAAGTCTTTTAAAAAAACAAATACAAGCCCTGAAGACCACTTGTTGGTTGAAACATGTTGGTTCTTGCATTAAAAAAAAAATGACTTAAAGGTGCCATGTGTCAGAATTGAGGTAAAAATATCCAAAAGATGAGCTACACGCATCAAAAGAATGAGTAGAAATATGGGCGATGATGTCATTAAAAAAATAACAAGGTATAGTGCTGCAGAGATATCAACCTGAATTAGCATGCTAAATTACTAGCCACAGCCCGACAGGTGTCATAATACCAGTTTCGGCCATGGGAGGCAGTATGCGGACAACATAACCGCTAGCCAAATTGCAATACACGAGTCTCGGTTGTTACTCTAGGGTAAACCAGCTCACTTTCTGGAGGTATACTGCCCCCATCTTTTATGGAATGTGGAGTATGAATTGATTTTTGGCGGACATTACACATGGCACCTTTAAGTCATACCAAATAAAGGCTTTTTAATTCATTCCTTCTCCTCTTTTTACATCTGACTGAGTGCCTGGGACCTGCTTTTCTTGTGTCACCTAATATTCTGGATTTAGTAGTGATGGGGACGAGACCGCCTATGCCGAGTCCGAGACAAGACCGAGTCTTTGAAGGGTCAAGACCGAGTCGAGACCGAGTCCTTTAGGAGACCATAAAAACATGTCAGTCCGAGACAAGACCGAGTCTTTGAAGGGTCAAGACCGAGTCGAGACCGAGTCCTTTAGGAGACCATAAAAACATGTCAGTTTTCATATTCATGATTTAATATCACCCCAATTAATAATCAACAGTTAGGCCCAGGCTTGGAATTTCACCATTCTGGGGGCAAGGCCACTTGGCCTTCAGTTGGGCATATTTGGTGGGGGGCACAAAGGCCACATGTCAGGGCACCAAGGCCAAAGTTAACTATACAGTAGTAGGCTATAAAAATGATCAAAGTTGTATTTAGCCTATTCACAGCAGTAGACCTGAATCACTATATGAAACATTACAGAAACATGACATATTACATAAAACTGTAAATCATCTGATCATCTAATATTTAGACGTCTAGGCTATATTTAATATTTATATTTATTTTATATTTGGCCTGTTATGGAATCATGTATTGAACAATTTAAGCACAGCTCAGCTTTAAGAAACTGATGCAACCTAGATGCATGCTTAGCATTTTTTGATCATTAAGACTCCTTTCACAAACTCTTACTCAGCTGTATATCCTCTGATTTTAATATTTACCTATATCTAGGCAATATTTGTAACATTTATTTTGTATTTGGCCTGTTATGAAATCGTGAAGAACGATTTAAACCCATTTTGAAACCTAAAGACCAAAGTTGGAGACATGAATGTAGACCTTGCTGCAGATTACATTTTTAATTTAACCGGAATACTTTGCAACGGCTTACTGTACAGGGGACTGCTTTACACCTTTGTGTTCAGTAAGGTCTGCTGTTTATTCTGATGGTTTGTCATGTGTTGAACGAAGGGTTTGTGAAGTATTCCACCGAGATGAATGGGTAGGGAGATGGGTGTAGCACCTTATATATATATAACGTAGACGTTATGATTAAATTTAATTATATTATTTACTTTTCTCGCGAACCGTTCACCACAGTAATTAGCGGCTAACATTGTTTAAAAGCTGAGAAAAAACTCATTCATGTGATGTGATACATGTGCCTGTGTGATGAGTAGGCTTAGTGATTGCAAGTATTTCAAATGAGAAGAATGGATGAGTTTGGACGCACTTTCTGTCTTGCCATGCCCTGTCATTTTCTCCACTGTGTAAGACTGAATTAGTTTGCGCTGTGATGCTAAGATTATTTTGACAAGCTATAGGCTAAATAAAAATCGCTATTAAACGGACGCAAAGCAGAATATTGAAAGAAGGGGGCACCAAGGCCAACGCAAGGACGCAAGGGGCAAAGACGTGGCCACCGTGAAATTTCATTTTAATTTTTTTTTTATATGAACATAAAAAAATGCGTTGGTCTCGAGGACTCGGTCTGAAATTACGAGTCCTTCTCCTCCCACTGTGGTCCGAGACCGAGTCAAGACCGAGTCTTTGAAGGAACAAGTCCGAGTCGAGTCCGAGAAAGCAGAAATCGGTCTAGAGACCGGACTCGAGTACTACATCACTGGGATTTAAAATATGAAAGATATTCAATTGGCTATATTCTATTCCAGATTAACTTTGAGGTCAGAGGATCAGGCTATATTATTCATTAATTTGGGCTATGCGATTTGTAAATATTGTAAACTGTTGGTCTATGCATGTCAATAAATTAAATTATACAGTATATTTTGAAGTACTTGTCCTGATTTTTCATGTGGATCCTAGTGGGCACCAGTGTTGTAGTACTCGAGTCCAGGACTCGGACTTGAGTCCGAGTCATGAGCTAAATTTAGAGACTAGTGACTTGAACTTGGACTCGGACTCGTACATTCAGACCCTGCAGACTTGGAAATTGAGACGAGGACTCGACTTTTTTTTTGTAATGTCATTAGGCTATAATTGTAATATGTCATTAGAATATTATTTGGTATAGGATTTTAATATCTAAATTATTTTTAGTATTAATATTAGTGCAATGAAGTGCTACTGCTTCATGTCATACATCACATCATGTTCCTATTAACTTTAACGGCGCCAAATGCCTGGAGACACGAATGTCCCAAAGGTTGTCAGTTTTGCATAGTGACTCGACTCGGACTTGACTCGAATGAGTAGTGGACTCGACTCGGACTTGACTTGGATTTTTTTTTATTGACTTGGACTTGTCCCCAGACCCCCCAAGCGAAATGATTTGCTTTGCGCGCTAAATGTATGACTTTATGTAATTTGTGGAGGACTGGTCAGACATAACGCCAGTTTTCCCTAAATAATTTATTACAAAAATGACAAATAGTTAAAAAAAAAACACTTTTTGTGTTCATTCAAGTCTCCTTCATGCTACACATGTCATGCTTTCAGCAATTTCCTTAATTCACAGAGTTTGTAGAAAACCTGTAATTTCCCATAAAAGTGTGTCAGTTTGATGTCACGTCCATAACACTGATAAAATGGCATGTATTTTTAGGATATAGATTTCAAACGTTTAAACAACTAGCCTAGCAAAGGCCATTGATATTAATGAGGTGTTACTTCCTCACTCTCTACAGTTATATATAATACCTCCATGGTGTGTCCAAACTTTTGACTGGTAGTATAACTAATGAAAAATCTATTCTGGGTAATTGGGTAATGTAGGATATAATGTTGCAATCTCAGTTTCCATGCACTTGAACACAATTACAAAAATAAAAAAATAAAAAAGCCAAATCATGGCATGACCTATTTGCAACTAATTAGTGATGATGACTCAACTGTTAATTAGTTCCAAACCAGAAAACAGTGTTCCTGTGGCTCAACTGGCAGATCAAGGTTCAAGATTTCACGAAGGTGCACAAAGGTCAAGTATTAAATTCTTAGGGAGCATAGATACAAAATAAATGCATACCTGCACTGTACTCTAACTTGATTTGTAGACATGTCTGCTATATTAATACACGTGAAATGCAAACATATCATTAGAACAATAACTGCCTGCCATGAGGAGAGTTGCACCATTACAATATCCATGGGGTGGCCAGCTCTGTCCTCTGCGTTATGCCTCCACTGGGAGATTATTAACGGTTGAATGTATCTCCCTTGATACAGACCACCTGGAGCAGCTGTCGTGTGACCTGTTGATCTGGTCTGCTCAGGATGTGTTTAGCCAGTCCACAGGGCCTCTGGTGTGGCTGAACTAATTGCTTCCCTGGGATTATCTGAAGTGGATTGGTGACCTCTAAAAACATGTTTATCCTTTCATGGACTTACCCTAGAGGCAAAAACATTAATCTCCTAACCTCCCTGGTACCAACCAAAATGAAAAAAAAAATTCAAATTCAAAAATACTCAAAGCCATATAGGTTTAGTTATAGTTTTTTTCTTCCGGATTTTTTTTTTCTTCAGTAATTTTGTGTCAAGGATTCCCGGGACACTGAAAGACCGGGGTGCACGAAACTTGGTAGGCATGTAGCCCCACAAGGATGATACGGAAACCATTGTTTTTTGTTTTGATCCATCACCCTCCGCCGGACTAGACCCTCCGAAAGGAGGGTAGGGCGGACACAGTTTTCTGTGAATATCTCTAGAACCGTAGGGCCTAAGGACCACATTTATTTGGTATGTTGGTCTTAACTCATTGGTTCTCAATACCAATTTCAAGTTTTTGCCTGAAATTGCACAGCGCCTGCTTCAGAGGCCACTGTTCCCACCTAGTTTAGCCTCTAACCAAATGCTTCACAATCAGAAGAACTGTGTGATGTACTGACACGGAGTTACAGAGACTAGAATATTGTTTTTTCTTTCTCCCGGATAAGCATCTCGGAACTGACCACATTTCAGCCCTCTAGGTCACTTGATATGACTTAGAAACACAACTGAGCCCTAGCACCAGGTATTGTGAAGCTGTGTGCAAAAGTTGGTCAATATAGAATGAAAATATGACCATTATTTGCCAAGGTATGCTCATGCGTTTTGTAAAATGCTTGGAAACTCCCCATAGGACTTTTAGGTATCCAAAATGCATATTGACAATCAAATGCTTACTGCATATGAACCCCTTTGTGTAGAAGCATAATCTTGGTCTCAAATTAAATAGTGCACCTATAATGCAAAAGCAAAAATGAGGTGTTGTAATCGCAGGTATCTCTGGCTGACATGGTCAAAACTGCACCAAATTCATGCACATTATGACACCCTCTGAATGCATACCAAGTTTCATGGAATTCCGTTCATGGGGAGCCATACAATAAATTAATTTATGTGAAGAAAAAAGAGTTTGCAGAGGCACTCGAGTCGTTCTGCTTCCGGAGGTCATGGGCATGACTTTGTTGACATATGGTCTCGGTGATAAGCAGAACGAAGGTGATCATTCCTTTTTTAGACCGTAGTGACGGTCATCCCTCGGTCTCACAGATCCATAGTTACATGCGTAACTTACGTTTCTTGTCCTTATGGCGTACTTATGTTCTGCAACTCTGTCCTTCAGCCTTCTTTTCGTCCTGCCGATGTAGAAGCAGCCACACTCACACTCGAGTCTATAGACTACAAAAGTAGTGTTACAGTTGGCAAAGGCATTAAAAGTAAAGCTTTTTGGAAAACACATCCACAAAAGTAGCGGTTTTTACTACATTACCGCAATGGTTGCAGTTCTCACATCTGTGATTCCCTTTCAGTTTACGTAGCCAATGTTTTTTCTTTTCAACTGTAAGGTGACTTTTTACTAATTTATCTCTTAATGTGGGTGCTCGTCTAAAACAAAATGAGGGAGGATCACGGAATATCTCTTTCAATGAGGGGTCGCTTTGAAGTATGGCCCAATTACTCTTTATTATGTTTTTCATTTTCAAAGCTGCCTTACTGTATCTGGTGGAAAAGTAAACTTGATGATTCCTCTTGGGTTTCCGCCTTTTAATGAGTAGGTCACTCCTATTACATTGGTTGGCCCTCCTTTGGGCCTGTTGAACAACCTCTGTCTTGTACCCCCTTTCCTCAAAACGTTTAGTCATCTCCACAGATTTAGATTGAAAGTCATCTTGTGTGTCACAGATCCTCTTGAGACGAAGGAACTGTCCATAGGGAATGTTATTTATCAGATGTGGTGAATGAAAGCTGTCAGCTCTCAGGACAGTGTTGCGATCTGTGTTTTTTCTGAAGATAGATGAGTGCAAATCTCCATTTACCTCTTTACTAATTAATAAATCCAAAAATGAGATTTCTCTTTGACTAACTTTCTCTAATGTCATTCGTATGTTAGAATTAATAGAGTTTACATATTTTTGAAACTCCAGAAGGCTGGGTTCAGTACCTTTAAAGCAAAAAAACACATCATCAATGTAGCGACAATAGAAGATCAAGTTCTCAAGGAAGGGGTTGCATAGGTTGTAAATGTATTCCTTCTCCCAAAGACCCAGGAAAAGACATGCATAGCTGGGTGCAAAGCAAGCCCCCATAGCTGTTCCCTTGATCTGTCTGAATACATCATCCTCAAAGCAAAACACATTATTGTTGAGTGTCCATTCAGTAAGCTGTAAAATGAAATCATTAGGTGGCATACACTCACTCTGTCTTGATGTTAAATAGTGCTTAATAGCATGAAGGCCTTCTGAGTGATCAATATTCGTGTACAACTCTCCACATCCATGGTCGCAAGGAAGGCGTCCCCAATGTTTTTAAGTGCGTCAGTTGTGTCCTTTATCATTGTAACGATACACCAACATCACGATTCGGTTTGTATCACGATTTTTGACCCCCGGTTCGATACAAACCTCGATTTTTCTTTTTTTGGAGGGGGGCTAGACATTTTATTAAATAACATTTCAATAGCCTACCTTAGAACACCAGAGGATTGCAATATAATATAATAATATATCTGTATTATTTTATATCCTGGTATAAAAAGAGAGAATACTGAATGTCTGATATTTATGACAGCACACGTTATGCAGATTGGCCTATAGCCTAGGCCTACTATTTCTATTACAACTCTACCTCATTCTGCTGTCTGGTTGAAGCCTGAAAATATTTTAAACAAAGAAGCATAGTTGGCAAGCTTATCATAGTCTACTGATTGGACTGTTCAGTTTCCCCATGTGTGTAAGTTTCAAGGTACCGTAATACTTGTTCTCTTTGGGACAGGCCCTTTTGGGAAACATTGGTATTGAGATGATCAGTCAAATTGAATGCAAGTAGCCTGACGAGCCAGACCCACATTAAAATGTAGGGTCTGGGCACTCACCGTTCGCAGTGCTCAGTCCGAGGGGTGGGATAATCAGTTGTCTTTCAAATTCCCTCTGCACGCAATAGGACAGCGCTATGAGTCCCATGCGTTTCCCACCAGCGGAGCTAGTTGGCTAGTTCAAACGTTTGCCAACTTAATAAAAGCTTAACTCGTGTCACACTGTTCGCCAACAGCAACATCCATCTTATTTGTTTTCAAGTAGTTTCATAGTAATATATAAAAAAAACTATAGCAGTGCAAGAATAGGTTTGAGGTAATAGGGTTATAGCCATTGGTCAAATATGAAGTATTAAGTGAGGCCACAATCCAGGCTGTGCGGGAGGGAGGGGTTGTGCATATGTCAGCGCCCTTTAAAGTCACAATGCACCAATTATCAAAACTGCATCAAAATACACACTATATATATATATATACTTTTTTGATCCCGTGAGGGAAATTTGGTCTCTGCATTTAACCCAATCGGTGAATTAGTGAAACACAAACAGCACACAGTGAACACACAGTGAGGTGAAGCACACACTAATCCCGGCGCAGTGAGCTGCCTGCTACAATGGCGGCGCTCGGGGAGCAGTGAGGGGTTAGGTGCCTTGCTCAAGGGCACTTCAGCCACGTAACTGGTCGGGGCTCGAACCGGCAACCCTCCGGTTACAAGTCCAGCGTGCTAACCAGTGGGCCACGGCAACCCTCCGGTTACAAGTCCAGCGTGCTGACCAGTGGGCCACGGCAACCCTCCGGTTACAGGTCCAGCGTGCTGACCAGTGGGCCACGGCAACCCTCCGGTTACAAGTCCAGCGTGCTGACCAGTGGGCCACGGCAACCCTCCGGTTACAGGTCCAGCGTGCTGACCAGTGGGCCACGGCAACCCTCCGGTTCCAAGTCCAGAGTGCTGACCAGTGGGCCACGGCAACCCTCCGGTTCCAAGTCCAGAGTGCTGACCAGTAGGCCACGGCAACCCTCCGGTTCCAAGTCCAGCGTGCTGACCAGTAGGCCACGGCAACCCTCCGGTTACAGGTCCAGCGTGCTGACCAGTGGGCCACGGCTGCCCCTAATAGTGTAGGCCTACACTATTGGCCTTTTTTTAACTTTAGTTGTTTGTGTTATATTTTTGTTATCATCTAAATGTTATTTAAATGTAAATCTAAGATTAATCACAATCATAACTAAAACAGTAACCTATTTTTTTTTTTGGAGGGGGGGGGGGATGTTGTTATTGCATACCCCTCAGAAAAGGGTAGTTGCGCCCCTGGCTACTTCCATGTTAGTTTTTCTGCTTATTCCTTGCTGAGGGTGGTTTGTAGTAACCTGACTCTCGCCAGATGAATTTCGTTTCGCCTAGCTCCACTCATCCATCTGGGATCGATCCATTGGAGTGGTGCTTCAGAAGGCTGGGCCTTAATTCTTAATAAAAAATCCTTGCATAAGATTGGATAAGCCACTTGTCCGTCATCTATTGACGTGCTACTTCAACCACTCACATGGAAGCCAACCCGTGACTCTGAGAACAGTCTCACAGTCGCTTCTACGCTACGTCATATCTATGAAACTCCCGCCCTGCGTCCTGATTGGCTCTACCATAAAATCTTGTGCTGAAATCACTCTCAACGGAACCGGTCCCAGATGGATGTGAGTGGAGCTAGGCGGAACGAGATTCATCTGGCGAGTCAGGTTAGGTTTGTAGTGCTAGGTTTAATCAATGTGTCATATCATAGGAATATATAACACATTGTTGAAGACAACTGGATGGGAATATATAACACATTTTTGAAGACTACTGGATGGGAATATATAACACATTGTTGAAGACAACTGGATGGGAATATATAACACATTGTTGAAGACAACTGGATGGGAACATATAACACATTGTTGAAGACAACTGGATGGGAACATATAACACATTGTTGAAGACTACTGGATGGGAACATATAACACATTGTTGAAGACTACTGGATGGGAATATATAACACATTGTTGAAGACTACTGGATGGGAATATATTTTTTTCTAATTTTCCCTTCCTACCCAAAACATCTGGGGGGCCGTATGTGAAACCTGCTGGCGGGCTTGATGTTTGACACCTCTGCCTTAGACAGTCTTCACTATTTTTTTGTATACAACATTTAGTAAGTCGAACTTTACATTTCGTCTAACATTCATTTTGACATTTCATTGGGAAATTAAAATATTCAGGTAAAATAAGATATATTCCAGACTTTTCAAGGGCCCTCTTCTCCATTGGGGCCCTGTAATCAGTCCCACTTTTCCCACAGTCCGAGGCCCTTGGATCTGCTGAACTCCTTTACAAATAATCAAGCTGGCGCCAAGTCCTTCTGAAAGAGATAGAGATGGAGGTGGATCACGAGATACCTCAGATTACCTGTGTCACCTAGGAAAGTGTATTTTCTGCTCTTTCAATGGGTTGTCTCAGTTTCTCTCTGAAACTCAACATGGGCCTGCCTGCCTCAGATGCCTGTGAGCAGCTTTTCAGTTGTGCTGGATTACTGTTCACTGCAAAGCGAGCAAGGATGAGCACAACTAACTTTGAAAATCAACTGCTGCTCAAACTTAAAGGAGAACTCTGGCAATTTTTCTCATAGATCTCCGTTTCTCGAAGTCACCGAGTACTGCTGCAGCCAGCAGCTAAGGCAGCCAGGCAGCTACAGTGCTACACTCTTGGGTGTATGAACATGGGGGCTCAAAAACCCTCAGAATGTAGTGCTGTAGCTGCCTGGTTACTTTAGCTGCTGGCTGCAGCAACTCAAGCTGGGTAAAACCGATTGTTTTCGTTTTTTCGTACCCCCCCTCTAAAAAGTAACTAAGTAACTTTTACTTAAAGTACATTTTAAATGAACTACTTTTTACTTTTACTTGAGTACATTTTCAGATGGGTAATTTAACTTGTACTTAAGTAATATTTCATCAAAGTATTGGTACTTTTACTTGAGTACAATATTTTAGTACTTGTTCCACCTCTGTGATTTGGCCACCAAATTCCCCAGATCTCAATCCAATCGAGCATCTGTGGGATGTGCTGGACAAACAAGTCTGATCCATGGACACCTCAGAATTTACAGGATTTAAAAGATCTGCTGCCATTGTCTGGGTACCAGATACCACAGCACACCTTCAGAGGTCTAGTGGAGTCCATGCCTCGACAGGTTTTGGTGGCACAATATTAGGCAGGTGGTCATAATTTTATGGCTGATCAGTGAAAATACTTTGAGGTATAATACTGAAGTTGTTACTTGGTGTGATTGTTTGTGGATATATCTAAATGCTATCTCATGATGTTACAACTGAAGCCTGAGGTGATGGAAAATTTGTCTACTTTTAAATTCTTATTTTTTTCTGGAATGCAGAGCTCAGTTTATAAGCCTATGTTGGTATTTGTGACCAGGCGTGGGAAAACCAGCCACATGTCTCCCCAGAGACATTTTGAGTTATTCACAGATTCTGAAAGTGTAGTTTCATAACTATCCAATGATGTCTCAATCATGGAGATCTGATAATATTTGAATAAGTTGTGATCATTTTAATGTATACGCCTCTGAAACCTTTTACTGAGAAAACTGGCCTAATAGATTTGCAAATTCCCACCTCACCTTAGTCAAAGGAAAGACAATTGTGCTCATTTGCATCTCATTGAGATAAGCCCTCCTCTACAGATGTCACACTGTAACATCTGGTATCTGTAGCCCTTCCCCCTACAGGTGTCACTGTGACACCTGGATCTGTTAGCCTGCAGGGCAGAAAGAATTGTAGTGTTGTTAATATTGATGTAGTGTTATTTTCATTAGGCACTTCACTGGACTTGGAATAATCAGAATTAGAAGGTACTCTACGCCGCTCCGTCCGGCATCTATTGTCTTTGTTAGTCTGTGTCCATGACAATGTCTTATATGTGGAGCGCTTTGGGTTGCACTCTGTGCATGTTAAATGCGCTATACAAATAAATCTGACTTGACTTGACTTTATTGAAATGGAAATGCTTTTATTACAAATGACCCTGAATAGCATTAATACACAGGATAATATGTTACAATCCCATAATCCAAGGTATAAACCACATCTAGTTCCCAATAGAAGACCCAATAACATACACATACAACAAGCAGGATTGCAAAATGGAAGTCAATATGAATCCAATAGAAAAATAAGAATAAAGATCTATACACTAGACAATAAGAATAAAGATACTATTAAAAAGATACTAAATAACAAGGTCCACATAAATGTGCAGAGGCTGTGTGATAAGGGTGATAAGGGTGACAGGGCAGGGACTGACCCTGTGGTACAGGAGAGTTCAGGTATTATTTGGTAAAGTGCAAAAAAGTAAGGCAAGACAGTGCAGTTTTAAGTCAGTAGACTTTGGAGGCAACACAATAAGTCAGAACTAGAGTTAAGTGAATTTAGTCCAGGCTGTTGGAGGGAGGAAGAGGCTGTGCATAAAGGCTAGCATAGCAAGCAAGAGGCTGTGAAGGAGAGTCCAATTTTTTCATGCAGATAGGTCTGCCTGTCAATGTTCAGTCCAGATGGGACCAGGACAGGAAGACTGTCAACAGGGGGCAGAACCACTGAATTGCGCAGTAGCTGAAATTCCACAGGTTCTGCATCACAGTGACTTTTTGCAAGCACCACACCTGGTCTCTTGGCATCAAAGCTGTAAGCAAATAACAGGACATTTTAAAAATGGCTAACTATTTCTCATAAAACACCACCATCAACCAATTATTTTTTATATGAACACCTGAAAGTTTCAATATAAATAAATATAAATAAATAAATAAATATAAATAAAAAGTTTCAATATAAATACCTGAAGTGCTGATAACTCTTGATCTTTGGAAGCCTTCTGAAGTAGGGACTCAGATGCTTCTGCCAGTCGAAGTTCTTGACAAACACTCTGCCATCTGCCGTTCCAACAAGCTGTGGGATATTGAGGTGACTCTCAGGAGAGCCGTTTTCCACTAGGCCTACCTAATGAACGCTAAACGTTTCATTGAAGCAGAACAGAGAGCAGCACTGAAGTCATTAATGTTCAAGTAGACTAGTTGCTAAACCATTAGCGTCACATTCAATTCAGGCAATGCTAACAGGTTCCTTTGCACCTTACTCTGGATGTATTCATACAACCTATCCTCCAGTAGGCTAGGTGCTAAATCATTAGCATCAGTCCATTCAAGCAATTATTCAAATTTAATAGCAGATGCTCACAATAGGACTTGGACTGGACTTGCAATCTGATACTCACACAATAACCTACACTTTGTGCTTTATACAAGTTTATGTGATTTATTCCTCTGTCCTTTGTGAAATCACAAATATTACAGCGATGTCTTATGATCGCTATTTGGCAATTTGCAGACCACTGCAATACCACAGTATTTTGACTCTACATGCTGTGCTTAAACTGTAGTGGCCTGGGCTTATCCATTTTTGGCAACAGCAACAGCTCTTGTTCTTACTGTTAGAATACCCATTTGTGGATCTCACATCCGTAAACTATTCTGTGATAATCCTTCAATACTAAAGTTGCGTGTTTTCAAACCAAAGTCAACCAGGTATGGGGCATGGTACTAATTACAGGTTTACTTATGCAGTTTGTTTTAATTCTTATTTCGTATGTTTTTATTGTCCGGGCTTGTATATCCTCCAATGAAGGCAGAACAAAGTTTACTAAAACTTGTTTGCCCCATATTTTGGTTTTGGCCATCTTTATCATTACAACAGTGTCTGATGTACTGTATGGCTGGGAGGGGTCAGAAAACCTTTCAGTTAGTGAACGCAATGCATTGGCTATACAGTTTTTGATTTTTCCCCCACTATTGAATGCAATAATTTATGGGATTCAACTTCCACAGATCCGAAAAGTAGTGTGCAGACAACGTTGTAAACACAAAATTCTGTGTAAACTCAAGAGATGACTCTCTTAGTCCGAGAGCATTATCAATACTGGTTGGTCAATATTGAAAAATGTAATTGTTAAATAGTTTGTCTTGAGTTTGATAATTGACAAATATCTTGCTGTTAAATAAAATTAGATGGAGATGTACCCATGTAAAGCTTTATTGTGAGACCAACTCATACATCTACTACTTAATCATGCCTTGATGTCAGTTTCTACTCACAATGCAAAATTAACATTGGACAATGTAGGTTATGTTGGTTATGTTAAATGTAGTAAATCATAAACTATAAGAGCACGTAAAAAAAAAAAAAAAAAAATCTGATTAACGGTATACATGCACAGAAGAAATGGAACTATTGGGTAAAAATATAGGTGTGTTAATTTGATTTTTCACAATGCGATAATGGATATGCATTTGCTAACCCTTATCCGATTAGCAAATGCATATCCAGTGGTGTAGTCTACGTGATACGCAGGACCATGCAGTATACCCACTTAAAAAGCATCACCATCTCAGTATACCCACTTAAAATAGGCAAGGATGCTGTGCATATTGCATTATGCTGTTTGCATGACCACTTGAGTAATCGGATATCTCCAGAAATCAGAAAATGTTTGGATTATTTGGGTGCATGTAAACATGCTCATTGTTGCAGATTATGTGCACCCTTTCATGGAAGCAGTATTCCCAGATAGCAGTGGCCTCTTTCAGCAGGATAATGCACAAAGAAATAGCAGGAATGGTTTGAAGAACACAACACATAAGTGACCAAAATCCCCCAAATCCCCAGATCTCAATCCAATCGAGCATCTGTGGGATGTGTTGGACAAACAAGTCCGATCCATGGAGGCCCCACCTCATGACTTACAGGATTTATATTAAAGGATCTGCTGCTATCGTCTTGGTACCAGATACCACAGCACAACCTTAGAGGTCTAGTGGAGTCCATGCCTCAACGGGTTTTTTGGTAGCAAAAGGGGGACCTACACAATATTAGCAGGTGGTTATAATGTTATGGCTGATCAGTGAAATACTTTGAGGTATAATAGTGTTACTTGGTGTGACTGTTTGTGGATATATCTAAATGCTATCTCATGATTTTACAACTGAAGCCTGGGGCGATGGAAAATATGTCTACTTTTAAATTCATTATTTATTCTGGACTGCAGGGATCAGTTTATAAGCCTATGTACTTCTTGTTGGCATTTGTCTCTTATATCCTAATTATTACAGTCAACTTAACTTTGATCTTAACAGTGATCATGGAAAAAAGCCTCCATGAGCCCATGTATATTTTCCTCTCTAATCTATGCTTGAATAGCCTTTATGGGACTGTTGGTTTTTACCCTAAATGTTTGCTGGACTTGCTATCTGATACTCACACAATAACCTACAGTTGGTGCTTACTACAAGTTTATGTGATTTATTCCTCTGTCCTTTGTGAAATCTCAAATATTACAGTAATGTCTTTTGACCGCTATGTGGCAATTTGCAGACCACTGCAATACCACAGTATTTTGACTCCACATGCTGTGCTTAAGCTGCTTGTAGTGGCCTGGGCTTGTCCACTTTTGGCATCATCAACAGCTCTTGTTCTTACTCTCAGAATACCCATTTGTGGATCTCACATCCGTAAATTATTTTGTGATAATACTTTAATACTAAAGTTGGCGTGTTTTCAAACCAAAGTCAACCAGGTATGGGGCATGGTACTACTTACAGGTGTACTTTTACAGTTTGTTTTAATTCTTATTTCATATGTTTTTATTGTTCGAGTTTGTATATCCTCCAATGAGGGCAGAACAAAGTTTACTAAAACTTGTTTGCCCCATATTTTGGTTTTGGCCATCTTTATCATTACAGCAGTGTCTGATATATTGTATGGCTGGGAGGGGTCAGAAAACCTTTCAGTTAGTGAACGCAATGCATTGGCTATACAGTTTTTGATTTTTCCCCCACTATTGAATGCAATAATTTATGGGCTTCAACTTCCACAGATCCGAAAAGTAGTGTGCAGACAACGTTGTAAACACAAAATTCTGTGTAAACTCAAGAGATGACTCTCTTAGTCCGAGAGCATTATCAATACTGGTTGGTCAATATTGAAAAATGTAATTGTTAAATAAAATTAGATGGAGATGTAGGCTACCCATGTAAAGCTTTATTCATTGTCTTGACACTGTGACACCAACTCATACACCTACTACTTAATCATGCTTTGATGTCAGTTTCTACTCACAATGCAAAATTAGCATTGGACAATGTAGGTTATGTTGGTTATGTTAAATGTAGTAAATCATAAACTATAAGAGCATGTATTGTCGATAAATTGGGATTATGTCAGTCTATATGTACTAATGTTTTAATACAAAATAATGATTCAATTATGTACATTACGCTCATACTGACCTGGGCTGCAATTCCCAAGGGCTGCTTAACGCTATGTAATTTGTTATGCCATAAACTGTATCATTTGACAGGTTTCCTAAAATGTTCGCACCCTCCGTAAGCCATACTTTTGTATGGTTAACTGGACCTTAACAAAGTTTAGATAACATAAATGTTTTACAGCCTGTCTGGATGTACTTACTGCCATGTAAGATGTGTTGCATTACATTTTGCACTTCATTTAATAAAAAGAGGAAAAACATTGAGATATCATCCAGAACAGCTTAATTTATTGACCCCAACTCAAACACAATTCCTTTACTTAATCAAGCAAGACTCAGAGTTGCTCCAGGGAGACTGGCCCCTGCAATTGGTATCTGTCACTTTGAGTAAAAGAGTCAGATTAATATATAAATAATGCAATAGTATTATTGGACATTGAACTTCAGTAAAGCGAAAAATGAAACTTGGACAATGTAGGTTATAAAATGTAGCAATGCAGGCTATAGTTAAACATGTATTTATATTTTGTTGAGCTCGTGTTGGTCTGTATTATTGACCTTTGAATACAAACAGGAAGTCAATAATGTTTGGCTTGCATTATGTATTTATTAAATATATTGTCCTTGTTTGTATACCTTACAGTGAGGATGAATATACTTAAATTTAATCTTTATTTTAGAGTCAAAGGAGCGTCCAGAGCATCTAAAATATTTAAGTAAATAGATGAAAATAAAATGAAATAAATAATCTTATAAAAGTATTAAATAAATGTATCAATCAATCAATTAATCAATCAATTTATAGTATAGTTTCTCTTGCCAGTGTTTTCTAAGCCTGGATGAGTACCACACAGCTCTTTCTAGGGCTGGTTAAGGCTAGCCTGGGAGTTCAGACAAACCTTTGGCAAACTTGAATTAGCTTTGCAGGTCCGTCTGAGAAAGAGGCCATTTACTCCCATGTCCAATGTTCCTATAACCCGGGCACCAATTACAACCCATTTCCAATGTTCCTATAACCCGGGCACAATCACAACCGTTGAAGCGGCCTTAACATGATGACAACAAAGCAGTTTTTGAAAAAACTCTCGTTTGTTGAAATGTTTTTTTTTAGTCATCTTATTGATTGCTCTGTTTGGTTTTAGGTCTATCCAATTGCGTCCAGAGGCGTTTTGATCTCTGTCTGTTAGTGACACCCCTTGGAAATGGGAGGTGAATGAAGCTTGTCCAGACCCAATCTCAATTTCAGTTGAGATAAGGTCTGGTGCCAAACAGGCTAGGTTAAGGCCTCTATGACACTGTTCTCAGATTTGTCCAGGTGACACATAAACATATACGGTTTCTGAGGATTGCCTCACATGTAGGCACACCAGAGATCACATACAAATGACTGGCACTACACTAGCTAGGTACCTGGAGCACCAACCTCATAACATAATTTTAGCCAGAATGAGCCTTCTCAAGCTACTCAAGCACACACAAACACCCCCACACGCACACAAATAAAAACACACACATGCAGGCACACGCACACACACACAGATAAACATACACATAAACACACACACACACATGCACAAAGAAGCATAGATATACACAAAAACAAACACACACTATGCACACACACACATGTGATTTATTTTTGCAGAGAGAATGTACAGGACTCTACGGTACATCTAGTTTAGATTGTGTTACTACATCTGGCTTCCTGGTTAAATACAGAAAATGCTGTTCATTAAAACATTAAGCTGTTGTTACTTGGACTGATTCACTGGGAGTGTAGTTTAAAAACACTTTTAAGCAGGGTTCACATTGCACATTCAAGCGGCAGCGCTGCATTATGAAACACGTTATTTTCAATAGCTTGCGCGCACAAGAACTGGCCTGCCACTGCGCCGAGCAAAGCACACAGCAAGCAGCATTTTGCCTCTTATGCCGCTCTTGCCGAGCAAAGCACACAGCAAGCAGCATTTTGCCTCTTATGCCGCTCTTGCCGAGCAAAGCACACAGCAAGCAGCATTTTGCCTCTTATGCCGCTCTTGCCACGGTGGAAGTTCAATCATGTTGAACTTAGACTGGTGTGCTGTAAGTCATTGGTATTTTGTGCTGAGCTTCGGGACATTACTCAACCAAGAGCAACCTAGCGGCGAGCACAGCACATATCACATGCAATGTGAAGTCCCCTTTACCTTGGAGTTAATCAGTTAGGCTATTCATATGATCCTTAAGGTAAGCTATAAATGAGCCATCTATCTAGTCCCTGAGTTCACAACAAAACAGAAAACAGGCAGTGCATATTATAGCTGTATGACACCATTTCAAATACAACATGTTTCTATATCATTAATGTACTTGTAAATGGTCTTTGATATAGCCTAATGACCATAATACTGCAATATGATGTTACTTGGTGTGTGATTCTATGTGGATATGTTCAAATGCTACCTCTAGACTATTATTAAGATACATGTGAATTATGCTTGAGATGATGGACAACTTGTCTGATTTTAAATTGTTTGTTTATTCTGGACTGCAGGGATCAGTTTATAAGCCTATGTACGTCTTGTTGGTATTTGTCCTTTATGTCCTAATCATTACAGTCAACTTAACTTTGATCTTAACAGTGATCATGGAAAAAAGTTTCCATGAGCCATATATTTTCCTCTCTAATCTATGCTTGAATAGACTTTATGGAACTATTGGTTTTTACCCAAAATTTTTGCTGGACTTGCAATCTGATACTCACACAATAACATATAGTTGGTGCATAACACAAGCTTATGTGATTTATACCTCAGTAATGTGTGAAATCACTATTTAACAGTGATGTCTTATGACCGCTATGTGGCAATTTGCAGACAGTTAATCAATCAGGTGTGCTTGCAATGACTAAAGCAGGGACTGAGCCTGTGGTCCTCTGTGCATAAGTTAAGGTAAGGTGCTCTTTGTGAATGAGTGTCATGGTGATGGTGCAAACACTGTGGTACCAACTCTTAGTTATTTTACTTAATCTTGTTTTGAGCTTAGTTTCTACTCACAATGTAAATTAGTTTTCCATTTACACCACTTCCTTAGGTTAGACCATTCGCTCCCACTGATTCATCTATCAGGGTTATGCGAATGATACTGAACTTTACCTGTCTTTCCCAATATAAGTCCTAAATTGTGGTAAAGCACAAGGCTGTATTTATTAAACATTTACAAAAGCTTATATAATGTAATGTTGACAAATTGAGCTCATGTCGGTCTGCATTCAATGATATTTACAATTACAAAGATACAAGGATTTTATTTGTCACAACCATAGAGATATATAGAAATAAGTAGACAAACAAAATAATGATTTGCCTGCATTATGTATGAATTCTCATATCGGCAAGTATCATCCAGTGAGGAATTTTTAGACTACACTTGCATTACCATTTCTGAGTCTCCCTCCCTTACCAATAGTTTATGGTATAAACTAACTCATGCAAAGTGCAGACATTTCTCATTTCTTTAAAAGGAACATGCCAACATTTTGGAAAATAAGCTTACCCATAAAACTTCAAATCACCCAGACCTTCACAACTGTACAATTGGGAGTGGGTCTGGAAAAGGTTCATTGACTTCGGACTTCCAGCAGAGGCGTAACTAGTAGTTAAATTAAACTTAAATTGGTACATTAAACTCTTACCAAATTGTTTCAAAAGTGTAATCTTGTAAATGAAGGTTTTAAATGCAGATGTTTACTCAATTCCAAAGAAATGCACGTCCCTGCCGGATTAGCGATTGTATTTGCGTGCCCATGTTTGGAAATGGGCTTCAATGGCCTCTTGGCCTGGCGGACCTGCAGAGCAAATCCCAAATTTGCCAAAAAGTCGTAAGTGTATTCCCTGGCTAGGCCAGTGCTTTTTTTTTTTTTTCAAAATCGGCTAACTGCAGCACCAGCTTGTATTATAGACATGCATATGAGACGGGCCTTTAATTCCTTTCACACAAATATTTTCCTTTGCAAAGATGTAAAATATTATCGAATTAATTATTTCAAACACGCTGAATACCTACCCATATTAGTAGGCTATCTGATGATAGGCTTCAAATTACGGAAAAATGTATTTTCATGTATTTGTGCCTTTCATCTATACGAAAACTCTGTTTTCGACCAATTAAAACGAATATTTTTAAAACACTGACTTTGGGTTCAATGGGTGGAGTCGGATATGTCTGAATATAGTTTTGGGGTTGTTAGCTTGTTGCTACCGATTTGGTTCAGCGCTGGCCAACCGAGGATTAAAATAAGTTCATTAAACAATTTTGTCCATGTCATATTTTTAACATGTTTCATACATAATTCAAATGTGTGTTCACTTCTGCCGTTTTGGTTAGCTAACAATTATGCAGTACTTTTTCGAAGCAACTTGTGCTTAAAACCATATTTTGTTGGGACATACAGTGAGCATTACTTTCAAATGGCCACTTCAGTCGCGCATTACGCGGCGTGAAGCTGCGTGAAACTTTAGTACCACTTTCAGCCACTGTGCGTCTCTCTGCCACTGTACATCGCTCTGTCAGTAGCCTGCCTGCCGCCCTTCTGTAAAAGCAGGAGGCTACCTTTAAACATAATTGTTGCCGAGAGGAATCCCAGCCTACAAATTCAATAACAAAATAAATCATGCATAATTAAACATTACCTCGATTTAGGCTACTTGGGTATGGCTTAAGGCTTGGCTACACAGTGGTAACGAAAATCGAAATCTGCTTTTGATAGCCTCCCGGTGCCGCTCCACAAAACGAACAAATATCTTAATTTGCTGTCTACGTTATTGTCAGTGTTTTGCAGAGAAAGCACCTTTTTGATAATTGAGCCAGTAGAGAAATAACTGTTCAGAATTAATCTGTAGCCTTGGGTAGGCTTCTGCAGAAAACAATGCTGTTGGCGATTTAATACTATCTAGCAACGTTTTTAACAGGCTACGCAATAGAGGCTTGGACAACTATGACCCATGTTTTGGTTTCGTAAATTAATTTGCCCTACTTCTTGACTGCAATGTAGTCAATTGACTGCTTGACAGGTTATTTTTATTTTTCTGTACAATAAACAAATACATCTGCTTTATGCCGCAGATTTACGCACTTGGCCAGCCTATAGAACGGGCACATTTTGGAGAGAATAGAGAATACGCACGCAAGAATCTGTAGGCTATTTGTGGCGGGTTACTAGCAAACAATGTTTAAAGCATTAACTCAAGACATCAAACGTTTTCTAAACAATAAAAACAGAAAGGATGCAGCAGGCAGCAAATGTAGAAGAGTCATTTCCAGTGGAAGAACAAAATGCTGAATGAAGCCCAAAGCTATGAAGGCATAACCTGACTCTGGCAAGATGAATTTAGCTCCACTCATCCATCTGGGATCAATCCATTTGAGTGGTGCTTCAGAAGGCTGGGCCTTATCAAAAAATGCTTGCATATGATTGGATAAGCCACTTGTCCGTCATCTATTGACATGCTACTTCAACCACTCACATCGAAGCCAACCCGTGACGCTGAGGACAGTCTCACAGTCACTTCTACACTACGTCACATCTATGAAACTCCCGCCCTATGTCCTGATTGGCTCTACCATACAATCTGGTGCCGAAATCACTCTCCACTGGAACCAATCCCAGATGGATGAGTGGAGCTAGGCGGAACGAAATTCATCTGGCGAGAGTCAGGTTAATGAAGGCATATCTGGCAAGTTGTTATTTTTTGAAGACGTAAATAGTTGCGTTATAGACCTAGTCAAGTTTGCAAGGAGACATAACGCGTGAGCATGCCACACTATCCACAGCTGTGGTAGCGGGGGCAGGAGGATAACTGTTAGCGCAGGCTTTATATAAAATTCTTCAACAGAAGGCCTCGAATGCAGGCTTGCCCAAAATAACAAAGCCTTTTATCTTACCACTAGGAGTACTCCTAAATAGCAATACAAGATTTTAGCTAGGAGTTTCTCCTATTAAGTTATTCACAAAGCCTTTCAGACCTACTCTTAGTAAGGAAAAATGACAACTCCTAAACTAAGAGTGAGCAGGGCTGCCAACTTTTCAAAACACCTTGGAGTGAGATTTGGTGGGGCCAACCAAAATTTTGCTGTGGAAATTTTTGTTTGGCTCGTTCAGCATTATACCGTTATAACATTGATATCAAAGGGATCTAGCCTAATGCTAGGACCATGGGCGTCGGAGGCATTCTGAAAGGTGGTGGGACATTCAGTGGGGGGTATGGGGGTCCTCCCCCAGAAATTTTTTTTTGGACTAGATGCAATTTCCTGAATTCTGGTACATTTTAACAGGTTATTTAGATACTTCTATATAACAAAATAAAGCCAGCCTAGGAAATTAATAAAAAGTAAATCATGCATAATTTAAAAATAACTCAATATATAGGCTACTTGGCTACGCAATAAGGTTTCCATTACAGCACCGCGGACGTTTAATGAACGCATGAAAGCGGATAAAGTAAATTAAATATCAAACTAAAGCGAAAATGTCATGCTTTTGAAGGCCTACCATTGTGCAGTCTAGCTGTGGTTAGTGACGTGATGCTGTTAATGGGGAGTTTTACATAAACCTATAGGTTATTATTTATTTGGCATACCTATAAGGCTTTTTATCTTATCAAAAGTGAGGGGGACGACTGATCTCTTCAACACTGCGGGGGATTTGGCGCTTGTCACTGTGTGTGTGACAGAAGTGGAATGGGAGAATGCGTGTAACAAAAAAAAAAGCTTACGAGCGATTTACGCGCAAATGGGAGAATCCAATGAAAATGACAATGAAGCACTAAACAGATGCTGAAAACAGCACTGGTATTTCGCACGGCAAAAGTGGGGGGTCCAAACTAACAATTTTAAAAAGTGGGTGGGTGTTTTGTAAGAATTTAAGAAATGTTTGTATATTTTACCTTTTAAATGCATCAATCTGGTGCACTTTTAAAAATAAATTCAGAGGTCAGACTTGCTTATTTTTATGGAAATATTTGTGCTGTAGCCTAAGCTATTTTGCACTTCAGAATTATAACCATGCATACACAGGTGGAATAGTTATGGTGATATTGCAAAAAGTTCACAACCACAAAAACATATGGTACATTTCACAATTCAGAAATGTTAAAATATGTGTGTACATTTCAGCACTCCATGAAATTATGCGGAAGTGGTCACCTGTGTTATTCAGCTAGTTCATTTAACATAATATATTGGTCATTGTAATAGCCATAGCCTATAGCCTACATGCTATTCCTTTTTCAGGATGTACCCATATCTGCATGATGTGAATGTTTGCATATGGCTTATGTCAGGCTTTATATCAATATTTGTGTCTCCTTATTTGATTTTCTTCATATTTTTGCATTAATGTCACTAGAGAGCATGCCAATATAAATATATTCATTTATCTGTGTAAATGGGATTGGCTGGAACCTGACAATATAAAAACCATGATAGTGGGATAATCTATGGCTGAGCAATTTACAAAAATGTATGTAGGCCTACTGACAAATAGTTTACATTAGAATACATTATAATTTCGCCCCAATGAGGCTATGTAGAAATGTGTTGCAATTTCAAAAACAGAGGCATGCTTTATATCCTCGTATTCGGTACGGTTTGCTGTTTATTGTTATATTGGGTTTGCCACGTGTTGTGTGAAGGGTTAGTGAGATATTAAACCGAGAGTAATCGGTGTGCAAAATGCAAATATGATTGAACCGACGTGCAATTTAGGCTAATGATAATTTTCTCGCGAACCATTTATCACAGCAACTTGGCGCTAATATCATTGGAAAGCTTAGATTCCGCTAGTTCAAATGATGTGTGATATCATGTATAGGTTTAGTTTAGTTGAACCTCATCTGCCAGGTATTTGACCTACCACGTTGACACTTCAGCGTGAAAAATACTCAAAGCATAGGCCTACCTGAAGCCGGGGGAATGCGCCTGGTATGGCTTCTGAAGTAGCATCGCAAATGAGAGAAAATTTAGAAAATTCCACAGACAGGGGGTGCTCTTGAACCCTCTCACCGTCTCTGAAAGCATAACCGTGGCTCAACAGGTAGATCTATAGTCTAAACTCATTTTTCAGGCATTTGACCGACCGGGTTGACACTTCAGCGTGAGAAATCGTGGGTGTGGCGTGTGAGTGTATGAAACGAATCAAATGCGTGTGTCTCACGGCCAATGCGTGAGAGTTGGCAGCTATGGAGTGAGTCTTCGTTGCTATGGATGACGTTATTACTCATGCACGAGCTTGACTAGGGTTGCAAAATTCCGGGAATTTTCAAAGTTGGAAACTTTCCATGTGAATTAACGGGAATATATGGGAATTAACAGGAATAAACAGGAATTAATGGGAATAAATTGGGAATTTTAATATGGCAAGTTAGTCTATAATAGGGAACTGTAGTGGACAAAACCCCATGGTGCGTTCATATGCATGGGGAAAAAAAGTTCCAACCAATCGGATTTTGTTGTTGAGTGGTGTGGTGTATCTTGGGCAGTTCAGTGTTGCTAGTTTAGCATGCTAGTAAACCATAGAGAATGGGATTCCCGCTAGCATGCTAGGTAGCTTTGTATGCTAAGCTAAGCGAAAATACCAACATACAAATCATATTGCTTATTACGAAACAAAATGTTAATGTTTGTATACGAAACAGTTTGTATGAATTACCCAAAATTCCCAGTTAATATCCGTAAATTCCCATAATTTCCTTTAATTCCATGAAAGTTTCCAATTTGGGATATTTCCAAAATTCCCAACTTAACTTCCCATGGTAAGTTTCCGAAAAGTTTCCGGAAATTTTCCGCCCCTTTGCAACCCTAAGCTTGACTGAAGTGACCACCTTGATTGGCTGATGATTGTAACACGGGAATGATTCCAAACACCTTCCTTACGATGATGAGTGGATGATGAGCTGGAATTTGTCACACGACAACAGTTAAGCTCAAAGGATTGGCAAACCTACAGAGCTGGTCGAATTACAAGTACTAGGTTTTATCATGTGGCTACAGCTGACGATATCAGCAACACCTACCTGAGTGACATAATGCAGTACAACCACACACAGCTAAATGTCCCATCTGTTCTCTGGGAATAACTGACTCTTTTCTTTGTCAATGGCAAAAGCTACCGTTTCACATGTGTTCTGTTACATTTCTTGAAAATGTATTTTGTTGTTTGTTTACAGATGTTGACAGATTCACTTGTTATTGTTTCTTTACAATTCCATTTCATTACCTAGTAGCTTAAATAAAACAAGTGACAGTAATTGTTACACTCCATTATAGGATTTTCTTTAATGGAACATATCCAGAAACAATGTTACATATTTTGACAATATACAAAAGTAATATAGCATTAATCATTAAACATTTCAAAAGACTTACTTGGAAATTTTGCCTTTGGGAACCACACTTTTACAGAGGTTTGTTAGTGCAGCGCACACAATCACTACATCATCTAGCATATCAACCTGAGACACAGGAATAACTGCAAAATTTTTCCATCGACCAATGACACGTTCAACATGAATCCTAACCCGAGATAGTTACCTGGATGTGTCTACTTCTTGTGCAGACAGTTGCTTTTTCCCTTTAATAAAATGAGGGATACGAAGAGTGGCACCAATTGCTGCAAGCTCATCCCGTATTAAAAATCCCCTATCTGCTAAAACCTCATCCATAGGCTCCAACAGTTCCAGGACTCTGACTCTTTGGTAATCTGTTTATCTGAAACCCGTCCACCCCACCCTGAAAACAAAAATGAAATTGCCCCAGCAGGTGTGATGGCAATGAAATATTTCACTGTATTGTTGTGCGTGTAATTAGACCAGGTCTGGGCCCTTGCAGTCAAATTACTAGGTCGGGCTATAAAGATTTCTGTGCAGTCTATTATGCAGCGGCATTTTTTGAAGTGTCGTTTGAACATTTTGGGCATATTTTTAAGTATAGCTCCCTTATTTGGCCATTTAATTAATGGCTTGAGGACCACAGACATAACAGAGATCCAACTCCGATAAATATTTGATCCAGTGCTTGATGTTACATGAAATCTATATGATTCAGTGTTACTGAGGCCCATCCTTAATTTCATCAAGATGCTGAGTTGCCTAGTAACAGGGACGCTGGCCAGATGCGCCGCTCCGTATGGCTATACTTTCTTTGATTTATTTCTCTCTCATTATTTTCTTTAGTCATTTTCTTTATTTGCCAAAGTTGGCTATGATCAGCTACTATTCGTTATTCGCTGTTTCAGTGACTTATTTTTACACAATCTTAGTTTTTATCGGAGTTCAAGTTTTTTGCCTATAGAACGTTGAGGCAACACTGGGATACTTTGTAACAAAACTCTAGATACAGACAAGACGAAGAAAATGCTGTTACAAAAACGTAGACTAGCGTTACAGCCGCACCACCTCGGACTAAGTCACCAGCAGCTGCCTGGTCCTTCTCTTCCTCATCCGTGCTATCTCCCCTATGGGGGTCAACCCTATGTTCCCCGGGTCCTATGTTCCCCGGGTCCTATGTTCCCCAGGTCCTATGTTCCCTGGTCCCATACAAAGCGGGGAACATAGGACCCGGGGAACATAGGTACACTCCCTCCTCTACGAACATCTGTGGCTGCAATATAGTCGGTTGACTGTCGGCACAGCGGAGGAGGCGGTGTCTGCGGCACAAGTCTTCGTTGAGTTTGTGGTTTCCAGGGATGACAGTCTTCCGATACTCTGCCCAAGAACTCATGCCGGACAGTGGGGATTGTTCGCCGGAGATGCTACTTACACTGTGGCACTGGCAGCAACTTCACCAAAACTAATGGCGTTCCTGCGCTATGCCAAGGACTCCAAGCCGTGCATCGAGATCTCATCTCCACGGTGTCATCCAGTGGGCCTAGAGAAGAACCTTGTCCCCGGAGTGTGATCGGCCTGGATGGAGAGTGTCTTCTACACCCAACTCCCCAAAACTTCATTGTGAGATTGCTACAGACAGCGCACCATCCTCTCAACTCGCTGAATTTCGGCATATGAATCATGCGGCACTGGTGAGACCTGATCCAAGACTGTACCCTCCACAGCATACTACAGGCCTATCTGTTCTGAAGATGGCTCTGTTAAATGGTGCCAGTTCACTGCAACAATCAACAACGCGGCGAGACCCTGCCTTCGACCCCGGAGAAATGTTGGACGAGGTCGATCGAGATCCGGATGCCACCACAGCCTGGTCCACAACACTCGATGAGAGCATCTGCTGCCGCCCCCCACCACCACCACTGCCCTCACCACTGGGCAGTGTCCCACATGTCGCCGGTTCCCGAATCCCCTGGTGTCGGCCGGTGTCATCCCGGCAGGGTTGGCCGACATTCTTGTTCCACCACATTTTGACCGGCCGGCCCGGGGGAGGAGGAGAATGCCTCTGCCAGCGAGGGTCATTACCGCTGATGCCTACGCGGCCCTCCTGGCAGAGAGAGAGGAGGAGGACAAAAGAGAGAGAGGGCAGCACAGCGGCTCCTCCAGAAGCAGCAGGTGGCTGAGCGGGCAGCTGCACGGGCAGCCCAGCAGGCGGAGAGGGCAGCACAGCGGCTCCTCCAGAAGCAGCAGGTGGCTGAGCGGGCAGCTGCACGGGCAGCCCAGCAGGCGGAGAGGGCAGCTGTCAGAGAGCAGCGGGAGAGGATGCAGGCGGCATTACGCGCTGCACGGAAGGACCCAGAGCAGTACTGCACACTATGCAAGGACATGGCTCCGCCTGGGTCCTCCCGTGACATTCACATCCTCTGGTACTGGGTCAGTGTGGTACCAGAGGATGAATAGTACTGCCACAAGTGCCAGGACAGTGTGTCGCTCCAGGTGGCATTGGAACTGGAGCTGTAAATATTGTATATATTTGTAAATAGTGTAAATATTGTACATACTGTATATAGTTTTTTTTATAGGTTTTTTACATATATTTTGTTTTGTGTTATGTTCTGTGTGTTCTGGTCTTACAAAGGGCTTCTTGAAATGGCACTTAATTCAGTACACGTGTTGTGTTCTGTGTTTTTGGTCTTACAAGTGCCCACTGCTCTTTAACTCATTGAATGCCAAGCTGTTTTCGGGAGCTTTGTCCTAGAGTGCCAGCAATCTAGACCATTGTTGATGATTTTTGTACAGCCACAGCATATTCTGTGTTATAGCTATGGACACATACAATAGCTCGTTTGAAAGGTGAGAGGTGAGCTCTCAGTGGGTGCAAACCGTGTATTTCTACACGCTTCTGTTCATGAGAAATCGCAAGCTAAACAGTGGCTAGTTTTCATCAAAATCGCTGTTTTTTTTCTAGAAATGGAGATATAACGTCTTTCATGAAATATGAAGTGTTGCCTGTAGTTTCTGGGAAGTGACCTAGCGAGACTGCCACCTAGTGATAGACCCACGAAAATGGCCTGGTTTTGAGCTGACGTGCATGCGTCACTGATTCGACCCAAAGCAGCAACCGAGTTATGATAAAATGTCCAGATTGTGCGTTTTCATGAGTTTTCGATCGTCATATATTTCATTTCCATTCATCACAGAGTTCCCAAAATCACATATAAGGTGTGTTAGAGTGTCTAGTTTCGTAATTTAAAAAAAAAAGCTAAAAACGTAATATTACGTTTTTGGCACTCAACGCATGGGAAGGAAAAAATGTAATATTACGTTTTTGGCACTCAATGAGTTAATCTGATGCATTCTCTTACTGCCCTGTAACTGACCCTGGGCAGATGAGTCTGGCCCTTGAGTCGTGGATCTGCTCAAGGTTTCTTCCTATATGTATCTCCAATTCTAGGGAGTTTTTCCTCCCCCCTGTTACTCATGGGCTCTCTCTGAATATTGCGCCATGAGACATGTGAAATGTTTTGGTGCTCTATAAGTGAAATTAAATTGAAATTGTATGCTGCAAAAATGCTTTTCACATTTTATATATTGTAACAAACTGCAAAGTTGTCTCAGGCAACACAAGGGAGGTCAATTAAACAAGCACGACACACACATACATACAACACACACACATACACTGCACAGCACCATGGGAGTTCAGTCATGAACCAGCTAGGCTCAGTTCACTACACAGCCCCCCGAGACTTAAGTCTATGTCCCTTTGACTTAAGTCTTACCCTACGTCAGTCCATGAGCCTGGCTGGAACGCGACGCTGGCGTTGTGGGTGCCCCGCTGTCGCGGCGGTGACTTCCGGGGACGGCTGCACGATGATCGGTGTTAGAGCCACAGCTCCATTGTCACCAAGGTCCACAGAATCAGTGTCCAAGTCTCCACGACCCTCAGCTGAGGCCAGGGGTCGATACGGGGCCAGTCGATCACGATGGAGAGCCACCACTCTTCGACGCTTAATCAGTCTCACACGATAGACCACGTCAGACAGCTTCTCTAAGACATCACACGGCCCGACCCACTGGCTAGTGAGTTTCGGGGGAAATGCCTTTCTTTCTCTCCGGGCAGTACACCCAAACTTTATCGCCGGTCTGGAACTCCTGGCCGAGACAGCGCGTATCGTAAGCTCGCTTTTGACGTATTCCAGCTTCACTCATAGCCTGCCTGGCCAACTCATGTACTCCTTTCAGTCTCTCGCGTAGCTGCTTGTAGTATTCCAGCCCTGGCTTACCTCCAATCTCCGCTTCCGGAGGCGAACCGAACACCAAGTCCACCGGCGTGCGTAGCTCTCGCCCGAACATCAGAGCTGCCGGTGTGCATTTCGTTGACTCTTGCACCGCTGTGCGATATGCCCAGAGCACCAGGGGCAAGTGTAAGTCCCAGTCCTTTTGTCGGCGGTCGGCTAATATGGCCAGCTGCATGGCTAGCGTCCGATTAAACCACCGGCGACTGCGTGTCCATGGCCCCAGCTGCCACTCTGCAGTACTGCGTTGTGGCGTTGGGCTGCGGTGCGTTGTCTCCGGTCTCTCGATCACTGTAGCTGGTAGCGGAAGGCGGCGAGACGACCTCGGGGTGCTGCTGGCGAGCGTTGACTCTCTCGCTGGCGTGAAGCTGGCGAGCGGTGGCTCTCTTGATGGCGCGGCACTGGCGAGCATTGAGTCTCTCGCTTGCGTGCTGCTGGCGAGCGTTGACCCTCACATTGCGACTCTCTCTCTCTCTGCCAGCGGTGATGCAGCCTGTAGCCGACGAGTGGGCTCCGGTTGAGCCGCGGCCAGGCTCCTCTCCTCCCTCCGGTGGCAGTGCTGGCACTGGTCTGCTGCACACGGACGCCTGGAAAGGGCGTCCGCGTTGCCGTGAAGGCGACCCGCCCAGTGTCGAATCTCCATGTCGTAGTCCTGGAGCGTCTCCAGCCAGCGAGCCAGCTGGCCCTCTGGTTCTTTGAAGTTCAGCAGCCAGGTGAGCGATGCATGGTCCGTTCTCAGCAGGAACCGTTTGCCGTAGAGGTAGGTTCGGAAATGGCGCACTGCCACCACCACAGCCAACAGTTCTCTGCGTGTCACACAGTAATTCTTCTCCGCTCGGTCCAGTGAGCAGCTGAAGTATGCGACCACCTGCTCCCCCTGCTCACCTGCTTGAGAGAGGACGGCGCCGACGCCCACGTCGCTGGCGTCGGTGTCCAGGATGAACGGCAGTTGAGGGTCAGGGAAAGCGAGCACTGGGGCCTCGCATAGCACCCTCCACAGACGCCGGAATGCCGCGTCACACTCTCGCGTCCACTCGAAGAGCTGGCCTTTGTGCGTCAATCGATGCAGCGGGCTGGCGACTGTAGCAAAGTCCCGGATGAAACGCCGATAATACGACACCAGGCCCAGGAAGCTCCGCAGCTCAGCACCGTCGCATGGAACAGGCCAACGTCTCACCATCTCCACCTTAGCTGGGTCGGTGGCCACTCCGGCAGCCCCCATGACATGGCCCAGGAATCCGGTTTGCCTCCGAAACAGGTGGCACTTTTTCGGGTGCAGTTTGAGCCCCGCACCTCGTATGGAGTCGAACACCTTCTCCAGATGTCCTATGGCACCGGTGAAGTCCGTTGCATGACACAGGATGTCGTACCACGCAGCATGTTCGTGGAATGCCCGCCAGGACACGCTCCATCAGCCGCTCGAAGTTCGCTGCCCCGTTGCATAGGCCGAACGGAAGTACCCGGAACTGCCACAGCCCTTGCCCGATGGTGAACGCTGTCTTCGGCCGAGCTTCCGGGGCTAGCTCAATCTGCCAGTAGCCGCTGCGCAAGTCCAGCGAGCTAAACCAGCAGGAGCCGGCAATGCTGTCCAGCGCATCGTCAATGCGGGGGAGCGGGTAGGAGTCTTTCCGGGTTACCTGGTTGAGGCGCCTGTAGTCAACACAGAACTGCCACGAGCCGTCCTTCTTCCGGACGAGTACAGCCGGCGCAGCCCAGGGACTACTGCTTGGCTCGATCACTCCTGCCGCGGCCATTTCCTTGATCTTTTCTTCAGCTGCTTGTCGTTTGGCGAACGGTAAGCGATGAGGCTGAAGTCGGATGGGCCGGGCATTTCCGGTGTCGATATCGTGTTGGACCAGGCTCGTTTGGGTGCAGTCCTGATCTCTTGCGGCGAAGATGTCAGTGTACGCTGCTAGTAGTCTCCACACCTGGCTACCCTGTGCTTCACTCAGCCCCTCACAGCTACGAGTGCAGAGTTCATTTACGGCTTGCCTTGTCTCTACAGAGGGCCGCGCTCTCTGAGCGGAGAGTGGTGTTTGCTCAACCAGCTCTCCGCACTTCATGCTCTGTTTTCCCCGCCGTGTTCAAAACTACGCTGCTCGTACCCAAGTGTAGTGTGAACCGGGAAATGTCCACCACAGCCCCCCATTTCTGTGGCAGGTCTTCTAATACTTGTAGCGCTTCCCCCTCCAGAGCCAACGCCACCTGTACGCCCGTTCTCTCCGCCGACCAGCCATTCAGCTCGGCTGCCAGCCGGACCTGTACCAGGTATGTCGCCAGTGGCCTTTCGCCATTGCAGTGGGGCAACTTTGCGCTGGGGCGCCCTTCTACCGCCGCCGTCGCACCGGGGACCGGCCGGTTTCCATCGCTCCCGTGTGGAGCGGGTTCAAGTGGCGGGATGCTGCCATCAGCCCGGTTCGTTTCCTCCTGTGGCCGGGGGCGGGTCTCTTCGTCACGGTCACGCTGCAGGCTGGCTCCGTCTGCTGGGCCCAGCAGGTGGCCATGGGCGAGCGCGCTGTTGAAGAGCCGTCTTGGCAGGAAAAGTCAAAGTCAGCTTTATTGTCAACTCAAACTCATCATCGCCAGGGCATCAGTTGCAGCTTTCTCCTCCCGTCCAGTAGGGGTCGACATCCCACTTCTGACACCAATGTAACAAACTGCAAAGTTGTCTCAGAATGGTTTTATTGGTTACGCACCAAAACACACAAACGTCATTACACAGGCAACACAAGGGAGGTCAATTAAACAAGCACAGGTAGTCAAATACAACACACGGAGTAAACACATGAGGTGCAACATAAAGAAAGACTACACCAGCTAACACATACATGACGAGGTAAACGCAATTACTCTCACTAAAACTAACATCAACATTACACACACACACATACATTGCACAGCACCATGGGAGTTCTGTCATGAACCAGCTAGGCTCAGTTCACTACAATATTAATTGCTTACAATATATATATTAAGTTCTCTTTAACATGGGACGTATGAAAGTCCTATGCTGTAATGCAGTGTCATACCCCCTTCCATGTATTTTGAACCAGAGCTGTGTTGCGCAGCCATATTTCACAAGTGTTCTTAAATGTGCCACGTTTCTATGTTCCCTATGTCAAAAACGATTTCTTAATCTTTGCTTTTCTTGATGCTTTCCTTGACCTGCCATGTCATTCTACAGTATTGTCTACCTTAAGAGAAATTTGTCTTGGAAATACCGTATTTTCCGGACTATAAGTCACACTTTTTTCATAGTTTGGCTGGTCCTGCGACTTATAGTCAGGTGTGACTTATATATGAAAAAATATATATAATTGAACATGTTTTCAAATGTTAATTTATATTAATATTGACATGAACCCTACACCCTACAGCCTAGAGAGAGCGCTCTCAAATGCACAAGTCCTGTGCACTTTCAGTCAGAGATTAGTGCTTGCGCTATGCCTGACACACATGTGCATACCTAAATGCTCAAATTATGGCTGGGATTCTATTTATAGCCGGGCCTCAGATTCGGACAAATAAAAGCCAGTATAATTTTGCTTCAATTTAACTCATAAAAGAGCTCTTCTTAATAATTTATATTGTTGGTTGGTTTAATATTGTTGCCAATGAAAAGTCATCATCCTACACCATGAGTCTCCAACACGTTGCTCTCAAGCTACCAGTCGCACGCAGCCCCTTTCTGAGCTAGAGGCTGAAGCAATAACCTACATTTAAACACAATTGTTGCTGCCAGGCATCAGCCTACGAATTTTATAAAAAAAATGAAATCATGCATAATTTAAAAAATAAGTAAATGTAGGCTATCTTAGACCTCTTTGGCTATATGTAATAAGGTTTTCTTCGCAGCACAGCACACGTTCCATGAATGAATGCAAGCGGATGCCTTATCTCGCAATAAGCGGATGGAAACCCCGACACTCTTTCATACATGAAGCTTAATGAACCTTTGCCATTGATAGCCTACCGGTATGCCGCTCCTATAGCGAAAAGTATAGGCCTATGTCTCACAGTAAAACACAAGAAATAAAGGCCTATAGCTGACTCGAATAGCCTACAAGCCATGGTCCAAATAAAGGTGACGTGCTTTGCCCAGCCATAATTTAAGGATTTACGATAGTCTGTCCCCTAAACATTCCATCCAGTCAATAGTCCCGCATTCAGGCCACTCCATTATTAGATTAACGTCAGACAGCGCTGTAAAATGTGTGGGAATTTCTCGCACTATGATGGCTAGAGTTGCAAGACTTTTATTAGTTTATGCTCAATCCCGCGCTGAAATGTAGGCCCTGGTTTTAAATGCGCATCTTTTTTTCTCACGCTCCCTCGGAGGTAGCCAGCGAGCATTTGTTCTGTTGTCAGCTTGTGCCAAAATATTGTCTAAAATGCTTGATTGCATTGCATTCTCCACATTTTTAGCTAAATTTTCATGTACCAAATCAGCATTTTTGTCCTTTTTGGCCTCAATATGTCCAGTTACATAGTCTGTCTGTTCTTAGTCTTGGATTTTGTGAAATAAATTTCGAAATATCACCTGCTTGCTGCAGCTTCGGTCTGCACATCCTTTTAAAACCTTTTTCTCTCTCAAGCATTTAATCTGCTGCCAGCTTGTGACTCCACATCGCCCAAAATGCTTGATTGCATTGCATTCTCCACATCTTTAGCTACATTTTCATGTATCACATCAGCATTTTTGTTCAGTGAATCTTTTGTAAATTGCTTTACAATTACCGTCGGGCCTATTGGCCTATCGACTGGCTTGCTTCAGTCACGTCTAAAACTGCATCTTTTTCTCTATCGTGAGCATTTAATCTGCTGCCAGCTTGTGACTCCACATCGCCCAAAATGCTTGATTGCATTGTATTCTCCACATTTTAAATACGTGTACCACATGGCATTTTCTTTCAGTGAATCTTTTGCTTTGCAATTACCTTCCTGCCCTCCTCTTCGCTGCCTTTACTCCTTCGTCTTCATTAACATTAATCTTTTTGGCCTCAATAATCCAGTTACATAGTCTCTGTTTTTGGTTTTGGATTTTGTGAAATACTTTTCTAAATAAATGCGACTTATAGTCCGGTGCGACTTATATATGTTTTTTTCCTGTTCATGACGCATTTTTTGACTGATGCGACTTATACTCAGGAGCGACTTAGTCCGGAAAATACAGTAATCTATAATAGTACAGGCAACACAGTACACCACTAGGTGTCATAGGCATGGGTAGTTGAGTAACATTAGGCAAAATTAACAAACAAAAGAATGTAAGGTACAAACAAACAGACAAACCAGGGATGGCCCTCTCACAGCCTGAACTAATACAACAAACAAATAACTCAAGGAAAAACATTGCTCAGACACTAAACCATGTGCATTTGGTCTTTTTAAAGGGAAACTTGGCAGGATTCCCCCCTCTGCTGGAGAAATTGTGCATTATGCTATTTCAAACTGTGGGAAAAGGTAACGATAAAGCACATGGATTTGTTTACAAGCTAGCGAATGGTCAGCATAAGTTTGGCAGAACTATGTGAATGTTACAAGGTAAGAAACACGATTTAAAACGAGTTTCTTGTTTCTCACTTCTCTTTCCGGGACGGTAGCCTCAATGTTGCAAGGTTGGTTTTCCGCCTGGGGACGCTAGGCGCAGCGGGGAAAGTCACCATTTTCACCGGAACAGGTCATTTAACCATCCAAATGATTTCTAAACGGGTTTATTACGTTCAAATAGTTTACAAGTTCCCCTTTAAAAGCAACGGGTTATCCACAGCCAACAGGCCGGGCGTGCAAGAGAAGCAATGAAGTCTTAGAATTAAGAATAAAGCCATGTTCTTCCAACAACAACAACCACAAGCACCCATGCGCCAAACAATTCAAATGACCGGCATTGTTCTCCCAGAGAGGAAGTGTATTTGATCACCACCCAGCGCTGCAGGTCAGCCTTTCCACATACACACCTAGCTTTAACGTCACCGTCCTGGTAACATACCTATCTACTGCCAAAGCCTGAAAATATTTATTTCTGCTACACTGGCAGAGAACTCATGTGAAACAGACTGTGGGAGGTAGAAGGGGTTTGAATGCTGTCCGGCAGTATTATGAGTGGAACGTCGGAGGGATAGAACCGTATCAGGGTTCAGACCCAACTCATCCAGGGGGCACACGATTGGAAAATCTTCACCTGCTGCTATACTTGGGGCCAGCTCTGGTTCTTCCAAAGTGTCTGTGCTAAATGGTGCCACTGCCAGGTGGCTGGCGCTATTTGTGAGGGGCTGGACATCTGGTACGCCCTCCAAATGAGCCTGGGACAGTTGGTCAAGGCTAAAGTTAAAACCATCTTGGTAAGCACTAGTCCTGGTGTGGACTATGGCTACCCTCAACGGGTCTCCAACTGCAGGGTTACCGAGGCCTGGCTCCCTCCCGATACCCCCATGAGGCTGTGGAGCAGCCAGTGCTAGTGGGCTGGATGAATCTTGACCGATGGGAACAGGGTTAAGCTCGGAGCAATGCATGGTCTTAAGGGGGCCCTCTTCCCCATACGGCCTGATCTTATAGTGTGTGCCAATTCCATCCAGACACTCCACAATTTCATACTTGGTAGACACCCATGTATCCTGGATTTTGTGGCGACCGTGAAAATGGTTCTTGCAAAGGAGTTTACATGTAAATTACATTTAGCAGACACTTCTTGACCAAAGTCACTTCCATACTGTATGTCAGCTATATTACAAGGGATCACATTACATTACATTACATTACATTACATTTGGCTGACGCTTTTTAACCAAAGCGACTAACAACATGGTAAACAGTAAGTTTTAGAACAATTCTCACAATTTTAGGACAGTTTAAAAAAAACACATTAGAGTACAGTAAGAATAAGTGCGTCGGTGAGTGCTGTATTTGTCCCCAATTACATTGTCCCCGGAGCAACTTGGGGTTAAGTGCCTTGCTCAAGGGCATAACAGTGAGCCGGGACATAAGCCGGGAATTGAACCGACAACTTTTAGGCTACTGCACGCTAGCCCAGCTCCTTAACCACTACACTACCACCGTTGTGTGATGTTGTTATGCTGTAGATGTCACACAGGTGCTTCAACAGCTCCGCCTCAAAGCTGCGCCCCTGATCAGAGTGGATTCTCCTTGGCACGCCATACACATAGAACCATCTCTCAGTTAGAATCTTAGCTACGGTAGAAGCTCTCTGATCAGGGGTGGGAAAGACCTGGGTAAACTTTGGGAAAACATTTGTGACTACCAGAAGATTCTCTTGTCCTGTGCTAGCCCAATCCAAGATAGTAAAGTCAATGGAGATTATCTACAAAGGCTTAGTGGCTAACAGATTTCCCAAGAAGGTTCTGGCTTGGGTTGTCTTGCTTTAGCAACCACACAGTGCTCACACTCAGAACACCTCTTTTGCACCCCATGCCACATCTAGGGCCAGTAGCACCTCTGGCATATCAAATATGTGGTCCCCCAGATGACCATGTTTGTTGTGTAGGCTAGTGAGCACTTCGACTCGCAACACCTTTGGCAGTAAAAGCTGCAGTTTCACTGACTGCAGGTATTGGAGGGGATTGTTGTCAGTGTACACGGTGAACTTTTTTGCAATTTTTTTTCCGTGATTGCCCACTTGACTGCAAGGAGTTTGAGTTTCATGGCACTATAATTTGACATGTTCCTCTCACTTGGCTGCAAGCCCCGGCTGGCAAAGGCTATTGGTCACCGTAACCCATCCTTCTCCTGTGACAGAACTGCCCCCAATCCTGCATGGCTTCCATCCGTCTCTAAGACAAAGGGACGACTGAAATCAGCATAACCTTCTTTTGAGGCTCTGAATCCAGAAAAAGTTCTGAAGGCAAACCTGAATGTGACTACATTCAATGTTTACTATCCAATATTCAGATGTCTGTAATTGAAATGTATGCAAATTAGTGCATAATTAATGAGATGTTGTTAAATTACATCCATAAACATATATTTTCAGAAAACTTGTAATGCAAAAAATATTGTCTCTACATAAACTAGATGTACTGCAGAGCGGTACAAAATATGACGCTGAAAGGCATGATATATGATTCTAACTGTCTCACTGAATTGCATTATGCACACTCAATTCTCACTGGTATCTGCTAGACAAGTACAAGTACCAAAACATGATTAGTTCATAGATTTCACATGTAATATACATTTTATACAACGCCACCCCCATCTTACCTGTTCATAATTCTGAGAAATTCTTGAATTTAGTGCATGTGTGCGTGTACATGTTTATGTTTATGTGTGTGTGGGTGGGTGTGTGTGCGTGCATGTGTGTGTTTGCCTGTTTATGTGCCTGTGTGTGTGCATGTGTGTATATATGTCTACTGTGTGAGTATGTGTCATACGTAGGATTACTGTGAATGTATGTGTGTGCGTGTGTATCTGTTTATGCACATGTGTGCATATGGAATGGGTTGACCCCTGGAGGCAAACATACGGAAAAAATTGGTCATCCTAGGCCCTACGGTTCTCAAGATATTCACAGAAAACTGTGTCTGCCCTACCCTCCTTTCGGGGGGTCCAGTCCAGTGGGGGGGCTACAGATCAAAACAAAAAGCGATGGTTCCATGCTATCCATGTGGGGTTACATGCCCACCAAGTTTCGTGTACGCCGGTCTTTCAGTGTCCCGGGAATCCTTGTTGGTGTACGGTCACTAAATGTACACATAAATTAATTTATTGTGTGGCCCCCCATGAACGGAATTCCACGAAACTTGACGTGCATTCAGAGGGTGTCATAATGATCCTACACTTCCAATTTTGTGCAGTTTTGACTATGTTAGGTCACAGATACCTGTGATTACAACACCTCATTTTTACTTTTTTGTGTTTAACTAGGTGGCGCTATACATGAAATGAGTGGTTATGGAATGGGTTGACATGGCCCTTTGAGATCAACATACAAAAAAAAATGGTCCTCCTAAACCCTACGGTTCTCGAGATATTCACAGAAAACTGTGTCTGCCCTACCCTCCTTTGGGGGGGTCCAGTCCAGCGGGGGGGCTACAGATCAAAACGAAAAAAAAAAAAAAAAAATCTGACTAAACCTATATGACCGCCGCTTCGCTGCGCGGCAGTCATAATAATCAACTAGTAAAGTTTCATTAGAATATCAAGGAGTTCGATTTTTTACCCTATTCACCCGTTTTATGTTGCCTATGGAGGCCAGTTTTAGGCCGCAAATGCTAAATAATCAGCTAAGTAAATATGATATTCAGAATCAGCACCCAAAAAATTAGGCAAAATACCCTCTTTACCAGTGTTTTCTCACATTTGACCCCCAAGTGATAGTAGTCCCAGTCTTAATTATGCATTATATAAATGATGTCAACTAAGTGTGAAAATGGATTGTGAAAAATTGAAGACAAAAAAAATCTTGTTCCTTAGACTCTACACTAGCAAAATATGCAAAAAAATCAATTTTTACAAGAAAATCCAGCGGGATTACACAAGACACCGTACTAAGGTCAATTTTCAAGCTTTTCCAGCACTTTACAGCGGTGGCAAATGACATATTATACGAATATACCAACTCAAAATGATTTTTACTTTTTTATCATTTAGAGATGGATTTAACAGACAAAATTGTGTTTCTTAATAGCAGGAAAATAAAATAAAGGAAAACTTTAAAAATGTGTCACCTGTCTGGAAGTAGACTTTGCTTGCTATCTAACTGGCTGAGTCAATATACAAAAAAAAAAACATTAAATACATAAATAAAATAAAATAAGAAAATAATCACTCAACAAATAACTATTCTTTGCTGAATATGTGAACTCAAACTAATGTTAAGGCACGCTCTTTCATGACAGTCAAGATTGATTATGTCTCTATGCAACGGCATGCAGACAGGCCTACAGTACATCTGTTATCATGAGCTACCAACCAGTAGGCTAGCAATACGGAGATGTGACATTGGGTGACGTGAAGTTGACTGAGTTGTCATATAATTGGATAATGCACGGCACGATATGCACATATGCATGGTGTTTTAATGTCCTTTCCACTTGTAGGGCCTATAAGCATTAAACCACAAAACTAAGCTGAGATGACCAAGGCCGTATCCAGGATTCAAATACCGAGGTCAGGGGTGTTGATAGAAATGTTACCCCAGCGAAATACTATGTGTGAAAAATAACCCCTTAAATGATGACTTATGGTGAATATTGCAGAAAATAATAGATAAATTGACATAAATATAATTTATACATTATAGCATAAATCACACTTAGAAATACAGCCTATTAGACATATGGCACATTTATAAAAGAGCAAAGTAGCCTATATATGCCTATGAAAGACTTAACCATAGAGGGCTGTAATGTAAAGGCTATCATGATCATTTATAACATGTTTTGTTTATAACTTAAACCAACACACTTTTCCACAATAGTCTACTTTTTTAGATGCACCTGTATATTTCAAGAGCCTTTCGCCAATTGGTTTTGAGGATATTTATACTGATCTCTAGCCTGGCGGGCCATCCTATATCATTGAAATGTATAGTTTGGAATCGAGCCATTCACCTCGCTTAATCCAAGGGGCGGGCAGTGAATTGTCTTTCAAACTGCCTAGGCATGCAATAGGCCAGCGCTACGACCATGTCCGTATCCGGTCGGCAAAACGGCAAATACATCCTTCTTCGAAAGGAATGACTTAAGTGCATTGTGTTGCTCAACTTTCAAAGAAAAGCACAAGTCCAACTCCTCCAAAGTTGACGCCAACGCCGATTCAAACAACCGCTCTTCGTTCGCCATAGCCACCTTCCTTGTTGTTCACTGTCGCAGGACTGTCGCCATCCTGTTAAGCCCGTCTTAAGACTCTCTAACAAAATAGAGCGCTGTGATTGGATGACGTCCACGCCGTCAGCCAATAGAAATCCCTATAGTTTGATACTAGACGTACAGGCTGAGCAAATTAATTTGCCACCGCTAGGGTGCGTCTAGATTTCTAGGCTAACTGATCTCTGCTCCATCTTTAATTAGGAATGCTCTGCTTCTCCTCATCAGAGTAGTGAATGTTGCATTTATAAATTGCAGGGTCAAAGGCTGCGGAGCTTGTACCTTCTGACACAGTGAGTGTCACATCTTGACTCTCACTCACTTGTGAGGGCCCTTTGCCTATTATTTCCCTCTCTTCTCTTGTTGTCTCTCTTGTCACGCATGAAAACAGACTGGCAGATCCATAAACTGGGCAGATCAGTCACACACGCAGAGGCGCAAGCGAGGATGGCGGAGAAGTTTTAATTTTAAACTCTCCGACTTTCTGCATCTAAAAGGCTAAGCTAACTATTCCGTCAGATAGCTAGCTATTTGTGTCAAAATAAATATTTTAAGCATTTTCAAGCACTTTATTCGAAATGCAAGCACTTTTCAAACCTTGAAAACGCAACATTAAAATTCAAGCATTTTCAAGGATTTCAAGCACCCGTACGAACCCTGTATTTTAAATTTAATATTCAATATTTTATGTTATACATTGAAAATTGAATGTACCTTGGTTTGAATAGGCACCTCCGACATTGGTCAGAACCTTGCCATGTTCCAAGGTCATCTCTGTTTTAGGGGCAGCCGTGGCCTACTGTTAGGGCTTCGGGCTTGTAATCGAAGGGTTGCCGGTTCCATCCCCGACCAGTAGGAAAAATGTGTTCGGAAGAAGTGGTTGAGCAAGGCACCTAACCCCTCACTGCTCCCCGAGCGCCGCTGTAGCAGGCAGCTCACTGCTCCGGGTTAGTGTTAAAGGTGTTTAAGTCGTGATTCACTCGGATCTTTCACCCGTATCTTTAAATTAACCCATGAGTCGCGAGTCTCTAGTATCAATAACTCGGATCAGTTGAGTCCTACTACAATTCAATCTAAAACGATAAACAGCGCCACACACAAACCTCTTGCAACATTAGCTAGCCTACTAGCCATCATAGCTGCCAAAAATGTAACAATTTCGTAAGTAGGATAACCACAACTCCACAAATCAACTCAAGCGACTGAGTGAGCAGGCAGTCTGAGATAACTGGTTAACTTCCCGCAGAGCCGGGTTAGTCGGATCAGCCGGCCGGTTAGGCTACATTGAGTACGAGTCGGCTACGGCTACGTTGTCATGAGTGGCTGTAGACGAGCGAGTAGCTCCTCCTCAAAGTGAAAAGCAATTCCACAACAAAAGCCATTCTTCAACTCTTAAATAACATTCAATGTTCTGCATGTAGCCTAGGCATACTTTAGATTTGGTGTATAGATGTAGCATATTAAAATGCAATTAGGTCGCGCAGACAGTCCGAAACATTGCACGCTCTTAATGGAGCTGCTTTGTATACCCGGGTTAGTCGGATCGCTGGGCCGGGCGGTTACGTTATGAGTGCGAGTCAGCCGAATCAGCCGGCTACGTTGTCATGAGTGGATCTGTAGACGAGCGAGTAACTCCTCGTCAAGGTGAAAAGCAAATCCACAACAAAAGCCATTCTTTCACTTCTGAAATAGCATACAATGTTCTACACGTAGGCATAGCCTACTTTAAAATGCAATTAGGTCGCGAAGACAGTCCGAAACATTGCAAGCTCTGTATGGAGCTGCTCAGGCTAGCCGGGTCAGTTGGATCAGCAGGGCGGGCCGGTTACGTTGTTATGAGTGCGAGTCAGCCGAATCAGCCGGCTACGTTGTCATGAGTGGATCTGTAGACGAGCGAGTAACTCCTCGTCAAGGTGAAAAGCAAATCCACAACAAAAGCCATTCTTTCACTTCTGAAATAGCATACAATGTTCTACACGTAGGCATAGCCTACTTTAAAATGCAATTAGGTCGCGAAGACCGTCCGAAACATTGCAAGCTCTGTATGGAGCTGCTCAGGCTAGCCGGGTCAGTTGGATCAGCAGGGCGGGTCGGTTACGTTGTTATGAGTGCGAGTCAGCCGAATCAGCCGGCTACGTTGTCATGAGTGGATCTTTAGAGGAGCGAGTAACTCCTCGTCAAGGTTAAAAGAAAATCCACAACAAAAGCCATGCGTTCACTTCTGAAATAACATATATTCTGCACGCATAGCCTACTTTAAAATGCAATTAGGTCGCGAAGACAGTCTGAAACATTGCAAGCTCTGTATGGAGAGTAGGCTAGCCAGTCGGATCAGCCAAGCGGGCCGGTTACGTTCTTGTTATGAGTGCGAGTCAGCCGAATCAGCCGGCTACGTTGTCATGAGTGGATCTTTAGAGGAACGAGTAACTCCTCGTCAAGGTTAAAAGAAAATCCACAACAAAAGCCATGCTTTCACTTCTGAAATAACATATATTCTGCACGCATAGCCTACTTTAAAATGCAATTAGGTCGCGAAGACAGTTGCAATGTCCGAAACATTGCAAGCTCTGTATGGAGTTGCTTGAGTAGGCTAGCCTACCTGGGTCATTTGGATCAGCCGCGGGCGGACCAGTTACTATGTTGTTATGAGTGCGAGTCAGTCGAATCAGCCGGCTACATTGTCATGAGTGGATCTGTAGACGAGCAAGTAGCCTAGTTTCTACTCGTGTCAAGGTGATAATAATAATAGGCCTAATGAGAATAGTAGTAGTAGTAGTAATAATAATAATAATAATAATAATAACAATAATAATAATTTAGTCACTGCAGGGCATTTCTACATTCCTGTTTCTATGTCTACATTGAAAGTCAATTGCTTAGGCTAGGTTAAGACAATAAATAAACAGTCTGGCTCAAACTGCTTTCTTTCCCGTGAGTGGGTGGAGATTTTGATGCTATTATATTAGGCTATTTTATATTATATTATATTAGGCTACCTAACATGATATACATATCATAGCTATACATATATATATATATATATATATATATGTATAGCTATGATTAATAGGCTAATAATATTAGTTGCCTAGTAGGCCTATTAGCTGCCTATAATACCTATTAGAATAGATTCCTAGTAGCCTACTATTAGTATATAGTAGTGGTAATAAACACTGTAGCAGAGTAGCATTAGACCTAGGCAAATTTTCTATTGTTAACAAAACAACAACAAATAATTAATTATTATAATATAGGCTACCCTCCCTGTCAATAAGATCAAAGTTTCTGAACATGAGCACCAAAAAGATGAACAATGTGTGGATGCACTTTGACCAGGAGACCAAAACTCTTAGGCTAAATGCAAGTACTGCAAAAACCTGGTTTCAAATCATGGAGGATCCACATCCAACATGAGAAGGCACTTAACGAAATGAAGCACCCCACTGCACTGCTTGAACGTAGGACTGAATTTCTTTGCGATTTAGCAATACTGACTCAAGTGACTCAAGTGACTCGTTCAACCCGGATCAGTTTAGTGAGTGACTCAGAATAACCCGGATCCTTAAAAGGAATCGAGTTTGACAGGCCTAGTTAGTGTGTGCTTCACCTCACTGTGCGTTCACTGTGTGCTGTTTGTGTTTCACTAATTCACGGATTGGGATAAATGCAGAGACCAAATTTCCCTCGCAGGATCAAAAGAGTATATATACTTATACAAAAGATCCTATTGTCCCATAACCACTATCATCTGGTGATAAAGGTTGAAGAGCTGCAGTGTAGGCCACCTCTGAACACAAGATGAAGTCAAACACACAATCAGTATACAGCATACAAAATGGTCAACATATCAAAGTGATGTTTGTTTAGGTAATTGTCATTATTGAAGAAATGTGACCACCGCCGAGTCCAGCACATTTTTTTCACTCTGGTGCTTCAAATCCAAACGAATTCAAACATAACAAAAAGGAAGCAAGGCGAGGATGTACAGGACTGAGAGGATGAGGATGACGAGAGGATGTACAGGACTAAGCAGCGGCCATATTTTGTACCGCTATGCGCTACGCTATCTAGTCTGTTTAATTGTGTTCCTATTTTGATTTCCTATCAAATGACAGAAATTTACCATAGGCACAGAGTATCTAAAATCTATGTCCGGAAAGTCATTAAACATCTTCTTTCTGGGAAGACTTACCCCACAGGGATTCATGCTGCACGTCACGTTACCTGTTCCTCCCAGTTTTGCAAATATTTATAGACCGCCCAAGCCTTCACCAAATGCTGTTTGTCAGAGACTCTGATCAGAGCACTGCTTTGACACATACAGAAATATCGAACAATTGTAATTGTTATGTCTTATGCTGCTTAAAAGGCGCTAGAAACCTGTTAATTGAAAATTTTTAAAGAATACTACATAGAATTGCTGTTGGTAAGGTAAGTTAGAATGGATATTAATATTTTAGACTGAAATTAAATGAAAGATGTGACTTAAATTGTACATTTTACAGAATTTCTCATATAATTATCACTAATGAATCTCATTACTTATTTGCAGGGAATCATGGAGAATAAATCTTCTTTTACATCCTTCATATTTATTAATTATGAGCCAATGGACCAACATAAATATTTGTATTTCACAACATTTCTACTAACATACATTGTAACTATTCTGTTGAATACTTGCTTGCTTACAATAGTGTATAAGAAAAGAACCCTACATGAACCTATGTACATTTTCATTAGTAATTTAGCATTTAATGCAATATATGGCAGCACATCTTTGTTGCCACATATTATGACTAAACTTTCTACACAGTCATACACAATCTCTTTGGTCAACTGTTTTATTCAGATATTTTGTATACACACTTATGTTGTTGTTGAACTGATGATACTTGCTATAATGGGATATGACAGATATGCAGCAATATGTACCCCCTTACACTATCATAGCAAAATGTCTCCAAGAAAAGTTAAAATTCTGATTGCAGTGGCTTGGCTTTTTCCATTCTGTTCCTTTGCAATGTATTTATCACTTACAATTCGGCAGACCTTTTGTGACAATGTCATCCACAAAACTCATTGCCTAAATTATGATGTCCTTAAACTTTCCTGCCATGATACTTCTGTACAGAACATTATTGGGCTCTTTCTCGCGGTTGTGTATGTGGCCCCCCAGTTTTTCGTTATTTTTTTTTCATATGTTCAGATTCTGAGGATCTGTTTAAATGCATCCAAAGAGTGTCAAAATAAAGCACTTCAAACGTGCATACCACATTTGTTGACATTTATAAACTATGTTGTTGGCGTTGTTTTTGAACTGACCCAAATGCGTATGAAGGCAAACCAGATTCCATATGGAATGTCTGTATTTATGTCTATTTTTTGTTTGGTTTTGTCACCACTGTTAAATCCTGTGATATATGGTTCTACTGCACTTAAAGTATATATTCATCAGTTTCTTCAGAGGAGGAAGTTATCACCAGTATCATGATAAATAGAGTTGTCCTTTTAACCCTTTAATGCATAACATGGATCAAAATTATTTGCAATTATTTTGGAATTTATTTATTTCATCAGTCAATATTCCAGATATAGATCTTGTTTTTGATTATTACAAATCATCATTTCTAACTTTTCCTTTTTTACATTAAAGGATAATTCCGGTATTTAGAACTTTGAGTCCCTTTTCTGGTTTGTTTTGGATGAACTAGAGTGGTGAATACCTTTACTGCTTCAGAGTGGCTGCCTATGCACAAACATGGCTGCATGCACAAACATGTCCTTAAAACAACCCTTAACGTCCGTTTTCAAAACTGCAACTCATTGAGTGGTTAGTGGTGTTCGTTGATGTTCCAAATCTGAGTGATGCACAACAGCCATTATGTGCCAGAATGTTCACCACACAGTACAGTAGTTTCAGGTGGAGAGTGAATTAACCAATTACACACTGGGAGGATGATTACAAGGCCAAATTGAATGAACCAGTTTGGGAATTTAGCCAGCAAATCAGGGAACCACCTACTCTTTGCGATAAGTGCCATGGGATCTTTAACAACCATGGTGAGTCAGGACCTCAATTTAACATTCATGCAAAGGAAAACATCTCCTGCAGTACAGTGTCCCTGTCACTGCAATAGGGCATTGGAATTGATATTTGTTTGGTGGCTTTTGGCCACAGGCAGGGTTCGTATTCCAAGATTAAATTCAAGCACTTTTCAAGCACTTTCAAGGTCAATTTTCAAGCTTTTCCAGCACTTTACAGCGGTGGCAAATGACATATACAAATATACTAACTCAAAATGAGTTTTACTTTTTTATCATTTAGAGATGGTTTTAACAGACAAAATTGTGTTTCTTAATAGCAGGAAAATAAAATAAAGGAAAACTTTAAAAATGTGTCACCTGTCTGGAAGTAGACTTTGCTTGCTATCTAACTGGCTGAGTCAATATACCAAAAAAAAAACATTAAATAAATAAATCAAATAAAATAAGAAAATAATCACTCAACAAATAACTATTCTTTGCTGAATATGTGAACTCAAACTAATGTTAAGGCTCGCTCTTTCATGACAGTCAAGATTGATTATGTATCTTTCTTGCCTACAATGGCATGCAGACAGTCCTACATCTGTTATCATGAGCTACTGTACCAACCAGTAGGCTAGTGATGCGGAGATGTGACGTTGGGTGACATGAAGATGACTGAGTTGTCATATAATTGGATAAATTTAACTTCTTGCCAAAAGGCACGATATGCAGATATGCATGGTGTTTTAATGTCTTTCCACTTGTAGGGCCTATAAGCATTAAACCACAAAACTGAGCTGAAGTTTGAGACATGACCAAGGCCGTAGCCAGGATTCAAATACCGAGGTCAGGGGTGTTAATAGAAATGTTGCCCCCCGCGAAATACTATGGGGTCCGGGGGCATGCCCCCAAGGAAGAAAAATGTGAAAAATAACCCCTTAAATGATGACTTATGGTGAATATTGCGGAACTAATAGATAAATTGACATAAATATAATTTATACATTATAGCATAAATCACACTTAGAAATACAGCCTAGGCATATAACATTTATAAAAGAGCAAAGTAGCCTATATATGCCTATGAAAGACTTAACCATAGAGGGCTGTAATGTAAAGGCTATCATGATCATTTTGCCGTATGACGTAGAAACATTTGTTCAGTTTATAACATGTTTTGTGCTTGCTTAAAACAACACACTTTTCCACAATATTCTACTTTTTTAGATGCACCTGTATATTTCAAGAGCCTTTTCTCCAATTGGTTTTGAGTTTAGGCCTATGTATACTGATCTCTGCTCCATCTTTATTTAAGAATGCTCTGCTTCTCCTCATCATAGTGAATGTTGCATTTATAAATTGCAGGGTCATAGGCTGCGGAGCTTGTACCTTCTGACACAGTGAGTGTCACATCTTGTCTCTCTCACTTGTGAGGGCCCTTTGCCTATTATTTCCCTCTCTTCTCCTAACTCTTTCTCCTCATTTCCACCTTTCTGCCTGATTTCCCTTCTCCCGTCTCCTGTGTAAATAACTGACCGATAATCAATATCATGCTTAGATATAATATCCATATAAATATCTACTATTATATACTATCTAGGCTACTATCAGTGCAGGTTAGCTACCTGCAACTCCAAATTTCAGCATAACATTTTGAGTAGGCCTTGAAGTCAGCCTTTGTTCAGGTCTGACGATTATTTATTTTGGACAATGGATTTGTGGGTATTGAAGTTTATTTGAGCTGCGTGAGACACTGTGTTGCGTTCGTTAGTTAGGACATAGCTCCACGATAGCAGAGTCAACTCTACTTTCGTTTTGACATGGCAGAGGTATCGACAACTATGCTACGTGTTGCGTGACGGTGCGTTGATGCAAGGATTTGATTCTGGGAGCGTACCTATGTTCCCCAGGTCCTATGTTCCCCGCTATTTGTATGGGACCGGGGAACATAGGACCCTTTTTGTAGAAAAGGGTCCTATGTTCCCCGCCTTGTATCTGACCACGGAAATTGCATGGGATATGCTTGCGAGTGCACATTTCGTGCACAAACGGTAGCAAAGTGTATTTTTCTGTCAATGTTGCTTGCACACCAGGTAGACCTACACATACGCGCACGGTGCAATATTGACACAAGCCAGAAGGGCGATTTTCCTAACTTCCACGTTGAGTAGGCCTATAGCGGAGTAAAAGAATAGATGAAGAACATTTTTATAACATAGGCCTACAATGGTTTTACTTGTGTAGTGCTTCTTTACTGAATATAACGAGTTCAAAGTTAACATTCTAGGTAACTTCGCATTGTCCGCTTCAGCACTAAATTGAGGACAGCAACACACACGAGCTGCACCTCTCACAGAAGAAACGCGCTACAACTACATGCCTTTTTAAGTTGATATTTAATTGGTTTGTTTTGTTCATTTTTCCGTTCGCTGGCACGCTGCAGGGGGGACTGCGCGTTGCTCCGAAGCCCCTTTTGGTCTGACTCGTCAATAATCCAAAAATGTCCCTTTGGGTCTACAGCCCAGTATAGTTTGATATCTCTTTGTTCCATTAAAATGAATCCCATTCTTCCGACAGCTCAACCAAAGGCTATTTTAGATCTTCGCCTCTTGTACAGTAAGAATCAACAATGACATGCCAAGTGCAAAGACAATGACAAGCTTGGGACTGAAGCCATGCAGACTCGGCTAGATTTAAACACAGCAGGCCGTTGCAGCAAGACAGTGAGCCAATCCTAATATCATAGGAAAACAGGTGGGGCTGTGTCATTAGGCTGATTGCCACTGACACCAGCTACTGTTACATACAAGACTTAAGTGTCTCAATTAAATCAATTAAACGTGACTACATCACACTGGGCTCCGCACTGCGCCTCTGTGCAAAGAACTTCAGTTCGCGGCGCCCCCTCTCCTCGAACATAGGGATGACCCCATTCTGGACGCTCCAGTAGCCTAAGCCACTTCAGTGAACGTTCAAATAACCCCCAGAGTTCAGTGTCCATCAGGGTGTTCAAACTGGATGTGCGATATATTCAAGTTGCTTATAGAGGACAATGATAAAGCCATGTGCAACGCATTTTGGCTTGCCAGCAGGTTGGATAAACTCAATTTACTACACAATAATGTAGGCTAGGCCTATATAGGCTATTTTATATGTCATGCGTGCAGTTGTTGAATTGCACATAACATGTTTGCATATTTATTTAGTCTTCTTTCTCTCGACTCTAGGCTAGCGCATGCATTATCATGGCCCTATAATTGTGCAAAGACAGGCGGGATATCCGACGCTCCTTTTACAGTAAACCACTTCACAACGAACGTTCAAATAACCCCCAGAGTTCAGTGTCCATCAGTCCCAACATTTAGAAACATAATCGAAAAGTCCAAGCGTGCATTGGGTGTGTTTTGATTTTGAGAGAGAAGGGCCGTATGTCTCACAGCAACTGCGATAACCTTGTTTCTTAAAGGCTATCCTTACCTCCAAATATCGACTATCCAATACCCAATACTATTTGCAATACCCTCGATATACATGTTGTTAGAAAGCTTAGTTTATGGCTGTTCGTGTGAGTACAATAACTTAATTTTGTAAATTTTACCAAAACGACTGGTTTCGCCTTGCAGGGTCACATTTCATTTGTTGTCTTATCTTTTTAGTCTAATTACCACCAGACACAAATAATCATCACCTACGGTAGGTTAAATCCTATCTCTCCAAAATCTCTTCCTCTGAGATGCACGCGCTATAGGCTATAATTTAGGCTACCCGACTTTTTTAGCTCTTCAACACGAAAAATACACTGTTCAACGGAGCTGGTGTGTGTGAGGCGCACTCTTGGACTCCTTGAGACGCGACTAACCTTTCGGTTGAAGTTATTGTGCGTAGGCTATTGTTTTTTTGCCATGAATCATCTGAGCTGTGATGAAATCGTGTGTTGTTTAAAGTTGGGATTACTGTAGGCCTAGGCTATACTGCCCATATTGGAATAAAAAAATAAAGGCCCACCCTAGGCCTACTTCGCAAAAGTCCACTCTGTTGAAAAATCCTAATGACCTCCTGTCGGAATGGCAGGTCGTCAAAAAAAAAAGTCAAGTGTCGCTACTCCGACAATGGGGAAAATTGTCGCAGTAGTGGGACGCTTGAAAATGAATGTTAATGCCCCCACTTCGACAATTAGACGCCAATGTCTTAAGTATCGTCATGTCGGAATAGCTGCATAGCCCCCTGCTGGAGATAAATGCATGAATAAGTTTTTTTAAATCATGTTTTGACATCAGCCCTCTACATTTGGCAATATTTTTGAGGTGGTAAAAAGCCCATTTAGTTATCGCTTTCATGTGGCTGTTGAAATTTAGATCACTGTCAATTAATACACCAAGATTTTTCCCCATCGTGTGGACCTCAAACATAAAAAATGACCTTATCTGACCATTCCAGTCATATATCGCACACCCTTCTCATCCTTTGCATCATTGATCCTAGATAAGCAGAACAGGCACAGTGGATAATGGAGGGAGAGAACAGAGCAAGTAACACTCAGTGTATACTTGGGACAACACATTCACACATGCCACATCAAGTCAGAGGCCAGCAAGAGTTTTACCCATACACAGCCAAGCAAGGCTAGTTGGGGGTGATCACATCCACAAAAACTATAACAATAACAACAACACTTTCAGTGATCTATGCCCTTAAAGTATAATTAACCTGACTACACTTTTAAAGGGAAACTTGGCAGGATTAGCTATATTTCCCCCTCGGCTGCAGAAATTGTGCATTATGCTATTTCAAACTGTGGAAAAAGGTAACGATAAAGCACATGGATTAGGATAAGTTCGGCAGATCAATGATTCGGCATAAACGGTTAGCATAAGTTCGGCAGAACAATGTGGATGTTACAAGGTAAGAAACACGATTTAAAACGAGTTTCTTGTTTCTCACTTCTCTTTCTGGGACGGGTAGTCTCAATGTTGCAAGGTTGGTTTTCCGCCTGGAGACGCTAGGGGCAGCGGGGAAAGTCACCATTTTCACTGGAACAGGTCATTTAACCATCCAAATGATTTCTAAACGGGTTTATTATGTTGTAATAGTTGCCGTTAACGGTAGGCTTGTCGATGAGGTGAAGATTAGCACACAGCTCTCGTAACAGTCGATTCATGATTTACTTGGTTTGGCACAGCCCGCACCTGAAAACATTAGGCCCTAAAGGTGTTCGAGTCGTGACTCACTCGGATATTTCACCCGTGTCTTTAAATTAACCCATGAGTCGCGAGTCTCTAGTATCATTAACTCGGATCAGTTGAGTCCTACTACAATTCAATCTAAAACGATAAACAGCGCCACACACAAACCTCTTGCAACATTAGCTAGCCTCTTAGCCCTAGCCATCATAGCTGCCAAAAATGTAACAATTTCGTAGGCAACCACAACTCCACAAATCAACTCAAGCAACTGAGTGAGCAGGCAGTCCGAGATAACTGGTTAACTTCCCGCAGAGCCGGAAACATTGCAGACTCGCAGACCATGGGACTCAGATTGGAGCGGCTGAGTAGCAATCCGGGTTAGTCGGATCAGCCGGCCGGTTAGGCTACGTTGAGTACGAGTCAGTCGAATCAGCCGGCTACGTTGTCATGAGTGGATCTGCGAGAGCGAGTAGGCTAGCTCCTCCTCGAGGTGAAAAGCAATTCCACAACAAACGCCATTCTTTCACTTCTGAAATAACATTCAATGTTCTGCATGTAGCCTAGACATAATTAGATTTGGTGTATAGATGTAGCATATTAAAATGCAATTAGGTCGTGCAGACAGTCCGAACTGCACGCTCATGGAGCTGCTTGAGTATCTACCCGGGTCAGTTGAATCAGCCGGGCAGGCCGGTTACGTTGTTATGAGTGCGAGTCAGCCGAATCAGCCGGCTACGTTGTCATGAGTGGATCTTTAGAGCAGCGAGTAACTCCTCGTTAAGGTGAAAAACAAATCCACAACAAAAGCCATGCTTTCACTTCTAAAATAACATATGTTCTGCACGCATAGCCTACTATAAAATGCAATGAGGTCGCAAAGACAGTCCTAAACATTGCAAGCTCTGTATGGAGTTGCTTGAGTAGGCTAGCCTACCTGAGTCAGTCGGATCAGCGGGGCGGGCCGGTTACGTTATGTTGTTATGAGTGCGAGTCAGCCGAATCAGCCGGCTACATTGTGTGGATCTGTAGACGAGCGAGTAGCCTAATTTCTACTCGTGTCAAGGTGATAATAATGATAGGCCTAATGAGAATAGTAGTAGTAGTAGTAGTAGTAGTAGTAATAATAATAATAATAACAATAATAATAATTTATTCACTGCAGGGCATTTCTACGTTCCTGTTTCTATGTCTGTGAAAGTCAATTGCTTAGGCTAGGTTAAGACAATAAATAAACAGTCTGGCTCAAACTGCTTTCTTTCCCGTGAGTGGGTGGAGGTTTTGATGCTATTATATTAGGCTATTTTATATTATATTATATTATATTATATTATATTATATTAGGCTACCTAACAGTATAGCTATGATTAATAATAATATTAGTTGCCTAGTATTAGCAGCCTATTAGAATAGATTCCTAGTAGCCTACTATTAGTATATAGTAGTGGTAATAAACATTGTAGCAGAGTAGCATTAGACCTAGGCAAACTTTCCTAATGTTAACAAAACAACAACAAATAATTAATTATTATAATATAGGCTACCCTCTCTGTCAATAAGATCAAAGTTTCTGAACATGAGCACCAAAAAGATGAACAATGTTTGGATGCACTTTGACCAGGAGAGCAAAACTCTAAAGGCTAAATGCAAGTACTGCAAAAACCTGGTTTCAAATCATGGAGGATCCACATCCAACATGAGAAGGCACTTAACGAAATGAAGCACCCCACTGCATTGCTTGAACGTAGGACTGAATTTCTTTGCGATTTAGCAATGCTGACTCAAGTGACTCAAGTGACTCATTCAACCCGGATCAGTTTAGTGAGTGACTCAGAATAACCCGGATCCTTAAAAGGAATCGAGTTTGACAGGCCTATAATAAGCCCTGCATAAGCCTTCTCGGGGAGCAATAGGAGGTAGGGCTACTGCTGACCCTGTGTGGCTGGCGAGGTAGGCAACTGTCACGTGAAGTGAAATGTTGACCAAAAAGTGCTACTGCGCATGTGTGAGGTAGACGTTAGTTCAGATGAGCCTGTCAGTTGTGTGTGAGTTGCTCCTCCACGTATTCAATAAAGACACATACTTTGTTCATGAAACATTTATTAACTTAAGTCGTTACTCCCGGCGACAAACGTTACATGGTGTCAGAAGCAAACATTGAGCTGGATACGGCACGAAAGTGAGGTAGAGAGGACCAAAGTGTGCATCGACACGGCAAAGTTAACCCCCCCGGAGCAGTTCGACTTTCCCAAGCCTGTAGCATGGCCTGACTGGAAGCAGAGGTTTGCTAGGTATTGAGTCGCTTCATTAGGCCTACTAACGGAGGATGGTGAAAAAGTGCAGGTAATGCCCTGATTTACTCAATGGGATCGGAGGCCGAGCACATATTCAGGTCATTTGTGTTCGCTAATGTCGATGATGCCGATAAATATACCATATTAATGGCCATATTCGAGGAACATTTTATCCCGAAACGCAACATTTATGAACGCGCGAAGTTTCACTCTAGAGTTCAGCTTCCCCGGGAGAATGTGGAAACTTTCGTCAGGCAGCTCTATGAGCTAGCAGAGAACTGATTTGGGGCTCAAAAAGACGAGCAGATGCGCGACCGTTTAGTGATTGGGATTCGCGATAAGCAAGTGTCACAAAAACTGCAAATGAAAAGTGATCTATCACTACGGACTGCCGTCGAAATGGCCAGGCATTGTGAGTTAATCAAATCTCTAAACGAGGGAGGAAAAGGCACAGAGCATGTGGATAACGTAAAATCATTCAGAAAGAATGATAAAAAAGGAACTGGCCACTTAGCAAAAACGAACAAACAGACGAGAAAAGGAGCATGCACAAGGTGTGGGCGAAATCATGATAATAGTGAGTAATGTCCTGCTAAAGGAAAAAAATGCATGAATTGTCACAAAGTTAGACACTTTGCTACAGCTTGTTTCTCAAAAACAGCTGTGCAGGAGATAACTGAAGCTGATGAGGATGACTGCATTTTCCTAGGCTCTATTGAACCAAAGCAAAACTGCAATGCTAGCAGAGTACGAGCCACCATGGCGCACCACCTTAACAGTAGCACATACGCCAGTTTCATTCAGAATTGATTCCATTTATTAACTGAAATCGTTACTCCCGGCGACAAACGTTACAGCAACAACCACCTCCTTTATATGCGGAAACCAAGGTCATCAGCCTTATGGAGTGCACAAGCAGAGAAGGGGTTTTCCCCAGAGCACTAGATCTTGTGAGTGAACTCCAGAAAGGCCAAGTGTGGATGCTCATGCTTCGTGGAGCGAGGCCCGAAGAAGCAGCTATCCATCCTGGTGTTGTCCACATGTAACCAATGTGTAAATAACTTTTCTTCTGGGGAGCTACTGTAATCACACAACACACCAGAGTCAGAGGAATTGCAATATAAAAATGTATGATTTATTTTAAATACAGTCACTTGGTTTTCTTATTAAAAGACTCAGTTCATTGAGAAGGAATCCAACAGTCTATAGGTCCACACAGGAGAGGGAGAAGGAGGCAGCCAGGACGCAGCAGCAAACGCAGGCTGATTGGTGAGGGAGCGGGGTCACACCGTGACTGACGTCAGGTACCAGGGTCCGGCAGACGGCAGACACAGGCACACTGGCGGAGGAAGAGAGAGAAAAATAACTAATAGGAGTCGGAGGGCATAAGAGGCATTTACACGCAAGACTCCAATATTCAATGTTCCCCAACAACAATTCAGTGTGAGAGTAGGAGAGGACAGCACACGCACAGCAAATCTTCATGTCAGTAAAGCTTCAAACAGCAACATATGCAATTGCGATGCAATTGAGTCCATGAAAAATACTGGTAATATTCTTTTCAAATGTCCAACTCTAACGCGATATTGTGTAATGGAGGCGAACTGAGCTAGCATGCTAGTTGCCCGTGTAAATCCTCTCACCCCTAACCTTAAGAACGCTTCTAACTGCTGAGTTGGAAGCCTGGGCTTTTAGCTCAGTGGTTAGAGCGTTCGACTCCCATGCCGGTGTGTGTTGAGGTGGCGGGTTCGAGGGCCGTGAGTGGCGGACGAATTACGATCTCTGTTACAATTGCAGTAGCCCAATCCAGACAGCAGTGGATAATCAGTCCCCTCTCGTACCGCAGCCCATCTAGTGTAGATTTAAGGAGCATGTACTTAACTTGGCAGAGGAGCGAGGAGAAGTCGCACCTCCGGTGTAGGTCAATAGGCAACACAGAGGCCTGTAGCAGCAGCGCTGGTTCAGTCAACAAACAGCAATATGCCTATGCTGGTTACGATCGGTAACGGCTCACTCTCCCTCTGGCTTGAGCGGTAGATTAGTTTTCTTTTTCCCCAGGTCTTCTGCACAACGGGTCCCGTCTATGCTCGTCTCTCCCGCAGAGATCAAACGGAAGGTTAGGAACAAACTCCCTCGCATGCCATGCGAGGGGATCAGGTCACTTAAAAACGCGGCCAATAATTACCCCAATTATTAGAATAATATAACATTTTATGTTATGCCGACATTTAAAGACTACTGACAGCATTTTTTTGATTTAATGAATGATAAAAAGAGTTATCCAAAATGATCCCTGTAAAACTTTTGTATCTAATGTCAACAAAATGAAACATTAGTTTTGAAGTTGTCCCCTCCCCATCCAGTGTTCAGATTTCAGTTTTTGGAAATGTATGTAAATTAGAGCATATACATAGATATGGACTCATTTCAATATAAACATAACATTTCAGAAAACTTGCAATACAAAAGTTACTTGTGTTAATGTAAGTAACAAACTAGGGAAGTTTCATGGCAGCTATAAGTTAAAAAAGTTGCCCTATTCACCTGTAGTGTCTCGCCTATGATCAGTACACAGTTTCAATAACAATTGTGGAAAACTGAGACTCTTATTTCAATGTTATACAGTATTCATATTTAGAAGACATTGAACTCAAATTATATGTCACGGTTGCAATGAGAGAGCTGGACCCAAACGCAGGAAAGGCAATCTTAGAACTACAAGAATCCTTTAATGCAAACTGAACAAACCGTATGTAAACACAAACAACTAATGACCAACACAGACTGAGCGGAGACAGAGGGTTTAAATACACAGGGGCAACAGGGCACAGGTGGACAAGGAACAAGGTAAAACAAGAGACAGGTGGAAACCATAATTAAACTAACAGACTAACGAGGATCAGGTGAGAGGGGGAGACACAGGCATACGGAACAGAGACACATGGCAAAACAAACAAAGGAACACATGGAACAGTGGAGACGCACAAGACTGCCTCTATTTAAAAACAATTACTTCCGCATTCATGAGCGATAATCTACACTTAATCTACACTGCGGCCAGTTTTTGTGTCTATACCATCAAATAAATCGTCATCAGTTGTTGTATGGTATGCACGTCCATAGTGGGATATTTGCACGCACAGCACTATTAAAGCGCATTCGAGATCCAAAATGTTAGTAGAGGCGGAGCTTCACCTGTAAGATATATGACAGGATCCTACACGTGAGAACTTCGTTTTTAAGACAATTGATTGGTCAGTGGGCAGTAGATTACACAATTTGAGCTATAACTTAGCACATAACCTCCTCCCGACCAGGTTTGGTTGACCGCAAAAGATACCATGGTGATATAGCGACACTAAAACAGATCCACTTTCGTGTCACAGCATACCCTGGCTTTGAGCGCAACATACCTCGCTAACCCACTAATCGAGATTCGTAGTATACCCCACTGGACACAGGAAGTAAACAAGAGGAGCAGATATGAAGGAAACCACTAAACAAGGGAAAACAAAACACGACAGGACCCTTACTGTACATTACCCCCTTTCTAAGGGCCGGATTACAGACGGGTCAAACAAAAAAAGGTCCAAACAGGGTGGGCGGAGGGGGCTAAAGCCAGGAGGGTCAGGCGGGCGGCTGTGTGGACAGCCGGACAGGGACGGAGGGTCAGGCGAACGGCCGGGTGTACAGTCGGTCAGAGACTGGGCTGCAGGCACTGGAGCCGACTTGGGTATACGGACTGGAGTCGGAATCGGGACTGGAGCTGGGACCGCAGACGGAACTGCGGGGTGTCGGGGAGCCTGGATTGGAGCTGGAGAGGGACTTGGCCAGTCCTCCTCAGAGGACCAGTCATTGCATTGCATGTAAATGCACTATTATCGCTGTTCTTCTTATTATTCTTCTTCCGACCAACTTTGACGTTCAAAGGCTCTAAAACCACTGAACCGTTTGACGTCATTCAAACACTCCTACAAAGGTCTTGTAAAGGAGATTTGTCCAATGTATTTTTCACATTTGTGAACTTTATACTTTTTGAGATATTTACGATAAAAGAGCAAGAAATTCTCATAGAGTTAACTTTTAGCATTATGACGTGACCTGCCGCTGAAAGCAATCAACAGCTGAACAAGCTGTGAATTTTCGCCTGCTGTGCCGTGGTGACTTTATTTGCTCGTAAAACTCTCCTTCAGAGGCACATTTCTCTAATTACAGACAAGGTAAGTGTTCCGGTTTTTGGTATTTGAGTCATTTATGTTGTCAAACATTATGTTATGTAACGTTAGCGTTAAATATGTATAAAATGATGGGTCACAAATAGCTAAACTAATGTTATAACATTAGATAACGTTAACGTTAGTGAAATAGTTAACGTTAGCACCTTGCTACATTGATATTTATGATGTAAGGAAACCCACTGTTGATCAACGTTAATGTCGTCAACTTTAGGGCTCAGTCACCAGTTAGCTGTAGGTTTCGATAGCGTCAATCTAACGTAATGTTGGCTCCCAGCTAAGCTAACGTTACATTTGCTCATTACTAACCAGCAGCGTTTTAACTAGAACGTTAACTTAAACCAGAGAATTACAGATGGCTCTGGTTTGGCCTAGCCTACATGGTTTCTATTCAACATCAGATCACTTTCCACAGGTGTATTATCAAGCACCTAGAATAGATTATGAATGCAGACTGCATGGTGCTTGATTATACTGTGTGAAGGGGCCTCATGAAACCCATGATTCATGTTGGTAGCACTAGTTGGTTATCAAGATACTTAGTATCAGAATGATCCGTCCTTAAGACTCATATGCTTATCAACAGCAACAACAAACCCTTCCCAGAGGAAAAACTTTTGTTTCTCATTTGTATCCCTTCTGTTGCTAAGGAGGCAAAATGGTGATTCTCTTTTAAGGATCATTTAAGTATTACTTTTGTCACAGTTATTTCTCCTAATTTTGCCTTAGGAGAAATAAAACAAGCAAAAGATGAGACACATAGCCATAAGACAAGTAGGAGTCGCATAAGAGATATTAGTTTGAGAAGCAGGAGAAATACGGGTGATCTCTTATATCAGTGGTCTCAAACACCCGGCCCGCGTCCTGCCTAATTCCGGCCCGCGACGTATGACAAAATAATAATGTAATCCGGCCCTTGAGGCTATTAATTGCGACAAACAACGATACTGATTAAAATAGACGATAGATCCAAGTACGGTGACAAATCTCATTTGTAGGCCTACTCTGCTCCACTATGTGCAAGACATCCAGAGCTTGATTCAAACCCAAAATCGCGAGAAACGCGAGAAACACAAAGACGTGCATATGTAATGACGCGGAAGCGATGCAGGCCATAGTGTTGAAATTGAAGTAGAAATTAAGCAGAAATAGGCCTACACCAAATGTTGAAAAACGTTCACGTGTGATGAAGTCTTAGGTAAGCTATGTTATTCACCTATTCTAATTCTGAAGGAGAATATCCTTTTGGAGATTATGATCGATCGTCTATGACGGTGATAGTCACGGTGCGTCTGTGAATGGAGGTGCGTGTATACAACGGTGTCCACTAAACATACTATGCTTGTTTCGACCCTCTGCCCAACATAGCGGTTGAGGTTGCAGTGGTAATCGTGATGATAGTGTCCGTAATGGATGTGGTACAGACAGCAGGGCTAGTAGAAATAGGGCTCTAAAGAACTACAAAGTCACCCGCAATATGATGCGAACTTCTGGGTACTGCAGATTACCTGCGATAGGAACTGTTTGACCAGAATACTTTATTGTAGGCCTATATTGTAGTAATCTATTACTAAACCACAACATCTTAGGTGTTGGTATACATATTGGGTGTTTTCCTGTTAATTTGTTATGTGGGTAATATGAAAAAAGGAAAGTAAACCTGCTTAAATATGTTCATCCAGTATTTACTGAAAGGTGCATAATTTGAGGTGCTTGCCATCCAGTGACAAATTAGATGGGTAAATTTACCCCTTCATAAACGTTTGTTTTGCTCAAAGATTTTTACATTTACAGTAGGACTTTATCTCTGACCACTTTCAAGCCATGGCCTTTTGAAAGTTTGATATAAAAATCCAATGGTGTTGGCAATGGCTTTCTTAACCCTGATGCCTAGTTTGCCAGGTTTAAAAAAGTAATGAGAGGAAATATTTTTATTTGGTGTGAAACACACACACATACTTGTTTTTATGTTTTTCATTTATTTTATCATTTGTATTAATATTTATTTTATCATTATTTTATTTATAAGCTAAGGTTGCTAGCACAGGTGTCTAAAACTAGATAAAAACACTTGCACTTTCTGTTTGCAGTTTTGTGTGGTATTTGAAAAAAAGAACATTGCATTTTCAGAAATAGCCGGCCCTCCAATCAGATGACGTTGGCAGAATTGGCCCCCAGCTCATTTGAGTTTGAGACCCCTGTCTTATATGTTTGAGTGTAGTCTCACTTACAACTTGTTTTTCCTTAGGAGAAATAATAGAGCAGATGGAGTCACATAAGAGATATTAGTTTGAGAAGCAGGAGAGATACGGGAGATCTCTTATATGTTTGAGTGTAGTCTCACTTACAACTTGTTTCTCCTTAGGAGAAATAATAGAGCAAATGAGGAGACATTCATGAGAAACTGTTGAGAAGTAGGAGTTACAATTGAGATATCAGTTTGAGGGTCAAAAAATAGGGCACTCCATAGCATTTCAAACTTTTATTTCATAAAATAAAGCAAAACAGTTGTACTTTAAAAATGGACTTTAAACAATGGGAGCTTGCACAGTTGCACTTTAAAATGGAAGAAGCATTTAAAATTCAAGCAATGGAACCATGTTAATGCCTTGATATGTTCTTTTTATAATGTGTATTCTTATTTTTTTTGTGTTTGAGTGTGTATGTGAGTATTGTTTTTAAAAGCTGCACAAGCAAATTGCAAGTCTATCATACAACATGGAGAAATAAACTAATAAACAATAACATAAACAAACTGAAAGACAGGAGAGTGAAGGATCACCGCACACTGGTGGGATTTCTTTGCTGATTTTATTTAGTGGTGAACAACGCGTTTCGCCTATAGCAATTCACAACTCGCAATTTTGTCCAAACACTGCAACTTTTTCGCAAATTTGACCAATCATCATGTTTCCCCGTGAAATTTCACCTACCACAACAGTCTCTTGCGCAGAATATTGAGTCAGATGCTACACTCACTTCTGCAGACACCAGAGACTGCCCTGTAACTTGTTCACTCCTCTGCAGTTTTGATGACAATAAATAGAAGGCTAACATTAATTATCTGCTTTACTTACATCTCTCAACCTGGTGTTGCTAACCTGCTTAGGCTATGAAAGTAAGTTAATTAAGGCCTACTTGGTTTACTGACATTTGAGTAGGCTACAATATGCAACCCATTGCCAAACGTTTACACCTTGGAGATGTACTTTTAGCTCGTGTCATGTTTGCTAGCTTGTGGGCTCAGTTTGTGTAGTGCTACCAAAATCATAAAAAATTAATAACATTGTAAGACATTTACCTCTTCTATGATCCAAGAATGATTTCATACGAGTTATATTTTAACATTTATTTTAACTAATGACATAGAAAACATCCCGAATTCCATCCACATATCGTAATGCACTATGCAAAAAGTTATTTCCAGTCGTAGCCGAACACAGTGAGATGCAAGCGTTCCAATCCACTTAGAAATGTTATTACGCTACACGTCCTTAAAGTGGCAGGCAGTCAATTAGACTTTCACACCACCAATGTAATAACATTAAAGAAAAGTGTAGTCTAATAGTTTAAATCAATATGAATTTACTTGATACTTAGTTGGCTATTAGTAATTATGCAAGTCACAGAATATGAATTATTAAAAAGATATGAAATTAATATGAATTACAACTTATATGAATGTATTGAAACATATGACATGATCTCTTTAGGGGGCTGTCTTTTTTGGACAGTTCTACGAAAGGTTATACTGCTTTGTGAATTACCCCAGACAAAGTATTTACACAAATAAAGTAGGCCTACCTTGATTTTCTGTAACCCTTACTATTTACCTTTACTTATCCTTTTTAATAAGCATCAAGATGATCAGTGTAATTTTGGTCTTACTAACCTTAATTACCCTCAATTTAAAAATATTTTTTTTAAAAATCGCAACTATTTTTGCAATTTTCACTTCCTTTCGCAATTTCTTCGCAACAAACAGCTAAAAACACCGCAACTTCCATCGCAATTTTTTAGAAAAGTTGTCGCGAAATCGGGCATTTTAGATCGCAACAATCTCAAAAAATCCTTGCGAAATCCTGGAGGGACTGTTAAGTAATGAGTATTGCTGGAACATGTCACACAGTCTCATTGAAGGGCAAATCTGGTGTAAACTGACTCAAAGCCTTGTTGTTTGAGCTCACCAGGCACTGTCCAAAGGACAAAGAATAATAAAATGTGTCATAACCAGGGGTGAAAGTAAGCCGGTACTGGCCGGTACGGAGTACCACTAAAATATTTGGAGAGGGTACGCCGTACCGGAAAGAAAACTATACTGTCTCTGAAAAATATAGCACTTTCAGCATGACAACACAACTGCTAACGTCAAATTACCAGAAGCAACACGTTTCCCCCAAAATATATTTCATATACATTGTTCTGAACTGAATCTGAATTGTGTCTAAACCTCCCGTGCAGCTGGACAGACAACAAGCAAGCTATAGCGCGCGTACAGTAGCCTACAGTAATTGCGCCAACGTGCACTGGTATCCAAAGTGTTTTAGCAGACGGACGTTTTTTGGAAAGTCTCCCAAATAAAAAAAACCATACAGGCTAAAGAAAAATATGTTGATGTTTAAATAGCCTATTCTGGTTTTATGTGTGCAGTGTTTTGCTGGAGAGACAAGAGACAGACAGCGCGTGTACGGCTTAAAGGAGAATTCCGGTGTGATATTGACCTAAAGTGTATTGAAACATGATACCGAGTGTGAACGTATGTCTCATAGCCCATCTCGACTTGTCCCCTGCACTCCAAAATCTGGCGCTAGTTAGCCGATGCTACCAACAACTTTTTCAGTAGTGGTGCTTCGGCATCGGGCTAGCCATGCAAATAAATCACTGTTTTACACCCATTTACGAGGCTCAATGTATCTCCACACTTCATTGGTAGACTTCCTAGGGCCCTGACATTTAAAACGAGACATTGAGAACTTTGAAAAAGCACTGGTAGTTTACTTACAAGACGATTTATACAGACAGTATCTTCATGAAGTTTAACGTTTGCAGCCATCTTGAATTTAGTCACGATAAGTCGAGCAACGAGTAAGAATGAACAGGTATGATAAGGGATCAGATTCCAAAAATAATTCAGTGGAAATGCATGGATTCCAGTTTCTTCCAGTAGCAGCAACTGGAATCCATGCATTTCCACTGAATTATTTTTGGAATCTGATCCCTTATCATAGCTGTTCATTCTTACTCGTTGCTCGACTTATCGTGACTAAATTCAAGATGGCTGCAAACGCTAAACTTCGTGAAGATACTGTCTGTATAAATCGTCTTGTAAGTAAACTACCAGTGCTTTTTCAAAGTTCTCAATGTCTCGTTTTAAATGTCAGGGCCCTCGGAAGTCTACCAATGAAGTGTGGAGATACATTGAGCCTCGTAAATGGGTGTAAAACAGTGATTTATTTGCATGGCTAGCCCGATGCCGAAGCACCACTATTGAAAAAGATGTTGGTAGCATCGGCTAACTAGCGCCAGATTTTGGAGTGCAGGGGACAAGCCGAGATGGGCTATGAGACATACGTTCACACTCGGTATCATGTTTCGATACACTTTAGGTCAATATCACACCGGAATTCTCCTTTAACCAGATCTTGCGCAGCAATAATGAAAGTGTTTTAGCGGACAGAAGTATGTTGCAGTCTCCCAAATAAAAAGACATGACTCAAAGAAACGTGTTTCATGATATACAGTAGCCTATATAAAAAAAACGATTGGAAGTGGGAGCGAGCAGAGTAACTAGGCTAAATAAATAAATAAAGGTTGAAATTAAGTGTTTGCAATTTATTCATAATCAAAAACAGATACAGGTGGGTTAAAGGGTGATACTAGAGTGATAAGAAGTCCTAGTGAATGCTTGATAAGTAGACTATAATACAGTAAATAAACAAGTAAATAAATAATAAATAATTAGGCTAAGTGAAATTTTCGGCGCGGGCTCTGCGCGCGCATTATGACTATATGATAGTACCACCAAGAAATAAAAACTACTTTCACCCCTGGTCATAACCTAGACAAGTTATGGACAAGGAAGTAAAGCTGACTCAATATGGCAAAAAAGCCACATAGTGCATAAGGATATGTGGATGCAATTCATTGTTGTCTGTCTTTAGATAAAATAAATGTAAATAAAAAACTAACAAGTTCATAGAAGGGATCATGTTCAATAATGATTTTAGCACTAATGACGAATGACATACATGACCAACTCAGCCACCCATGTACATGACACCTCTCAGATTTTGCTGAAAAGCGGTGAATATATATGCCTTATGTTACCAAACAAAGGAATCTGAAGTTTCAGGTCAATTTCTCAAACGGTTTGCCTGTGGCGTCCATTTGAATTTCGGGTGCCACGGCCCTAATTGACACATTGGAATTTCACATTTCATCTGTTGCCATTTTAGGAAGCCCATAACGTCTGTTCTAATCGTGGTACAAGGCTGGAAACTGGTGTGGTAGTTCATTGTAGCCTGAACTACACAAGTCTGGAGGCAGAATCAACATTCCTTACTGGTTGGGTGAGAGGTGGGTCACCAAAGTCCTAAAAAATGTTGACGGCATGTGTGATTTTTCTCTTTTTGGATGGCCCTAGCACCACAATGGCAAAAGATGAAATGTGAAATTCCAATGTGTCAGGCCGTGGCACCCGAAATTCAAATGGACGCCACAGGTTACACAATGTTTTGTAAATGTAGGGTCTTCCTCTCTGCAACATTTTCAGGGTTTTCATAGAAAACGGAGCTGGGGACATCACACATCAGCCTAACATCACTATCTGTTAGCAAATGTTCAAATAGAAGTGGAGGGGATCACCACAGAATCACCAAGAAACTGTACTTCTTCATCATCCTCATTTGAAAGTGGAATGACAGCTGCACATGTAGACATAACAGGGCTAGAGATAGACATGAGCTGTTCCATTTCATGAGGCACAACAGGCATTACAGGGCTGTGGAGAGATATCTGGCAATCAGAGAACAAGCTTGAAGAACTCTGGAGGGTCATGGTAGAAGAGCAAGCACTTGGAGAAAGGCTGACTGCTGTAATGCAAGTGTTCTCCACAAGTGAACTGTCCTGTCGAGGTGCGTCATCCAAATTCTTTTTCTTAGTGCAGAGATACAATCTAAGTATTTTATGCCGAATCAGATCATATAGACTTGCTACAGACAGTGTGTCTTCTAAAGGCTCCTCTGAACCCATGACACAGAGTGTAAATTCAAAGTCATCCACTTGCCCTTTCGTGGATTTCCCATTCGGGAAAAAACATTCTCTTTCCATCCTCAAGGATTGTTTTCATTGTTTCATCTTTCCTCACTATAACTTCTCTTGTGCCACCTTCAGTTGGACGTCTAACTTGTTTCAAAACAACGTTGTGATGGTTCATCCACCACTTCAGTTGGACATCTAA